>NW_022158415.1:0-81974 GCF_006535985.1 Synchytrium microbalum | reverse complement strand
ACTATGGGCGTCACTCACTTATATGGGTTGACTGATAATATCCGTGCATATGCTTCTACTCCAAGAGCACCACATTTACAGGCATTCGCCATCGAGTCTCACATGATCCGTGAAGACCAGCATGGTGGTTTGGTAGATGAGACTACGCAGATGCCTGCCAGTGTCGTGACTGATGAAGATCTCGTTTTGATGGATATCAACTATTCCGTGTATCCTGAATATGAGCACTTGAAAACCCGTATACGACAACCAATCATTATGGATGAACAAGTGTTGCAAAAGGTTCGAGACGAGAAGATGGCGCTGTTAGAGTTGGAGCGTCATGAGTAAGTTCGGATGGGTTTTGAGGAAAATTCCTTTTACTCTTGTTTTTGTGCAGCTAACAGTTATTCTACTATCATTAGGCTACAGCAACAGTATGCTATGACTCAACCACAGCATGTCGTCGTGCAGCACAAGAAGCCAAAACCTCGTAAACGCATAGCAGAAGACGAAGAAGACATCACTAAGAGACCGGATTGGCTTGTACCCATCGTCCCACTACCTCACTCTGACGAAGATGACGACTTTAAAGCAGAAGGAATCGACGAAGGATCATCGCAGGCTAGCAGTGGATATGACTCGTCTGAGCGACGAGAGCTTGAAGGCACATTTGTTGTAGATGATGATACCGAAGAAGATCGTGCTGCTCAACGTCGTACTCGTCGAAGATTGACTAGAGCAAAACGAACTGCCCAGGCGTCTGGCAGTGGTAGTCGAACTACTCCGAAAAGCCAGAAGCGAGGACGCGAGGTGAATGGCCTTCGTCTTCGTAAACGACGTAAACTGAATTATAGTGAAGGAGAGGCAACAGACGGACGAGCTCAAGAAGGAGGTGGAGAAGCAAGTGGCAGTAGTAGCAACAACTCCTCTCCTCGTCGTCACAGACGTAACAAGATTGATATGGATGATATCGATGAAGAGGATGATTACGAAAACGACATTACAGCTGGTGAATCTGATGATACATCAGAGTATGAGGGCGAAGCTGATGAGAAGGAAGAAACTCATCGTCCCAAGAATCGAAGTGGAAATAAAAATACACGTCGTATATATGATGGATCCGACGAAGGTGAAGACGTAGATGTCGATACTCTTGATGAACCCAGTCTTCCTGTGCTTGAACCAACTGAATGGCTTAATCAGACCAAACCCAATGAAGGACCATATTTACCGCAAATCCGTGATCAGATAGTCATAGTGCATGATGGACAACGTGATTTTAGTGATACAGCCAAGGAAGTATTGGGTGAGAATCATCGCCTCTCCAAAACACCTGCTACACCTGGCCTCACATTTGGTATAGTGGAAGAAATAAAGTGGAAGTCTGGAAATCCTCTACTTTGCACTATAAAAGTAGCAGTATATGGACCCAAAACTCCAGGTACAGAGATTGCCCCACCATGGGAATCTCTGGGACCCACTAAATCAGCTGGTCGTTCTCATCGAACTTTTACATGGTTTGATGCGCCCGATACTCCCGATTTTATAGTCTTGTATTCAAAATTTCGGAGGGCTGTTGGTCGACAGTTTGTTAAGGATGATTTGATTCTTGCTCAATATGGTGAAGACAAGCATCCTGGCAAGATTATTGGAGTCAAGGAAGATCCCAATGACTTATGGAAGAAGTATACTGTTGGTTGGGATGCTGAAGGACCAGAAGAGGAGTTTTCTCCTTGGGAACTGGAGCATAGAGTTTCGGATACTGAAGAACCTCAACCAGTTGCTGAAGCTATCGCTCCTGAAGGTTAGAAGTCCAAGGGCGCTTTTTCCTCAGTGGTAGTCTTGTAATGCTCAATTCTTGAACTTTTTTGTAGGACTTCAAGCTGTTCTTGCCTTGCTTGAGGGTGTTGACAGCACTGTCAACGATGTCTTTGCCGATACTGTCGACTTTGAGCGGTACCCAGACTATCTGGAGCAAATTGCATACCCTGTCTTGTCCTTGTCTCTCATCAAAGAAAGGCTTTTATGTGGTTTCTATCGTCGAGTCGAGGTGTGTTCAAATCTGACTGGTCAGGTTTTGCCCGATGTTTTTTTGGCTTCCCCTCACGCTTGAGGAAACAATTGTAGGCTGTTGCATGGGATGTAGAGTGCATGGCTAACAATGCCAAAGCATACAATGATACAGAAAGTGATATATATGAGCTGGCAGATACAAAACTGAAAGAGCTGGCTGTTGCCATCCAGAGTAAGTCTTGTTTCTCAAATCTGCTCCAACAAAAAGTATCCGCTCCTGACTTGTGCGCTCGCTTACCTTTTTGCAGATTTCTCGACTAGGAAGACTCCAAGGATCTCGTTACGAATGAGTAGTCGAAACCCTGAAGTGAAATTGGAGCGAAAGAAGTCAACCCGTCATGACGATGACTCTGACGCTGAGGAGTCAGATGACGATAAAGACACCTATACCGACAATCGACCATTAGCATCAAGTAGTCACCGTCCCATTAGACGTGCTACTAGTCGAATGCGCGAGTCACCTGCTGATTCGCAGATGAACGAACAGGAAGAGAGACGTCGTGGCAGTGGCCACAATACAAGACAGTCTAGTGTGAATGGAGAAGTAGAGAGACCTCGTCGCAATGGACTTAATACACGGCAAGGAAGTGTTTCGTACATGTCTACTAGACATAGCTCTCGACTTGATAGGCCACCACCACCAGAACGGAATATACGAGCTGAACGTGAAGAACGTTACGTCACTCGACAAGACCGAATGAATGCTCGGTTAGAATTGGATGGCTTCCAACAATACGATCCAAGATTGTTTGAGAATACCGCGTCTACGAGCAATGGTCGTGGAGGTGCAGGACCATCCTCCGGTAGCATTAATAGACCCGCTCTTAGTCAAAGGCAAACTAGTAGTCTAGCTGGTCAAAGTGCTGAGAATGAAGGATCTGACGATGAAAGGCCTCAAGAGATTCCAACTCGACAGTCATCACGGGGACGTAATAGTGAGGGATCGACACACCCTGTAAATGGGAACGATGCGAATGGGTCAAGAGCTGCTGTGAATGGAAATATTAACAATAGTAGGTCCCAGAGACGGCGTCATGTCTCTGACGATGATGACGCAATCGGAGAAATAGAGAAGGAAGACGAAGATATTGAGACAGCCCAACCTCCCAATGGTATTGAAAATAGGGCTAGACAAACTCATAGACGACTTCCAACTCGAAATAATCCTGCAATTGAAGATTTACCAACCTTTACACCACCGCGAAGAATTCTAGCTCGGTCGTCTAGTCGCCATAACGGGCATTCTATGTTTGAAGAGCCTGCAGCGCCAACCTCATCATCCGGTCGTCCAACCAGAACTCGTCAACCAAATACTCGATATAGTCTATTTAATGGTGACGATGAGGAGCAACACGAAGCGGCAGCACCAACATCTCATTACTCAACACGTAAACGAACAGCCGTCAATCAATCACCTCAAAATAATAGGAATCATAGTAATCGTGGTGCTACTAGTGGTCGAGTCAAGATCGAATCATCATCACCATCGGCTGGAAAAAGACCTACAAGAGCTCGTAAAGCTGCTCTCGCACACGGCGATGATGACGACCCATATGGTACACGAGCCTCAAAACGAGTCAAACAACGACCAGTATATGCTGTTGACTCTGATGATGAAGACGAGGAAGAGAATGAAGAAAACGGGAGGGAGAGCGATGATGATGAAATATCATATGGTATAGCTCGTAGGAAGACACGTAAACAGTCTGTATCTGCTTCTACATCACAAAATGAGGATCATGATGCTATGGACGTTGATTGTGAAGATGATGCATATCCAACTCGTAAAGGAAGTCGTAAAGTGCCAAAAGTGCGAGACACTATGTCTGAGAGTACGCTCTCCGATGTAAAAAGTGATTCCGGAGATGAAGGGAACGCATAGAAGGAGGAAACACCTATTTTTTGTTTGTAACTATGTTATAAAAATCAATACACGTATCTACAGTAATCGGAGATATAGGCGTCTTCAGAAGCAGCGTGTAGAGCTGCTGCGACACAGGCACTTGGCTGTCAGGATGAACGAGTTGTGGGTTGGCTGTTGTGACGGTGTGACGGAGTTTCCTACTTTGAAGCCCTCAAAGCTTTTGATCCCTGTAGCTTACAGGCAGTTCCACACCCCAAATGGATGAACATGTTGCTACATATAAGGCCCGAGTCACTTTGGTGATAAGAAATGTAGCAACGACGCGACCAAGCTTATACGGCTGAAGCTTGCAGGCTGTTTTGAAACATACCAGCACGAATATGAAAGAGACCCAAGGGAAGTGCTCTCCTAGCTGTTGTCACATTAAATCAACGCGTCATGAATACGTCTTCGTTGGTGACTTTGGTCACTTTCAAACTCGTAATCTGTTAAAAAGCTTTGCATCATCCTCGCTAAAGGAGCTACAAGCTTGTCATAGAGAGGTAAGGTGCCATCCAATGCAATTATTGATCAAACGTTCAGACATTAGAGGAGCTTTGTAGCTCCATGAGCTTGATTCGCTGACTCTCACGATAGACAAGCATATAAGCCTGTTGCGCTAATTTGACTAAAAATAACATGTATTGACATTTGTTTGCGACAAATACAAAGACAACTAGACTATAGAGATTCATATCAATCTTCTTCCATCTCTTCACCATCCTCTTCATCGTCATAATCATCCTCCTCATCAACGTCCATCTCTTCATCGTCATCTGATTCTTCAATCCCGGTACCATCCATGTCAATTTGCATACTGTTACCACTACTCATCGCCAAGAATTTACTCTTGCCCTCTGATTGTGGTATAGCAGCCTGTAATATTTCTTGATCAGCTTCTACTGTAATGATTTCAGGTAGTTTGAATTCTTTTGCCCATTCAGCGACGATTGCGGATGATACTTGGGATGTTCGGATTGGCGGTATGCAAAAGTATGGTATACGACCTGCATTCCAGTCGTTCAATACGGATTTGGCTGTCGATTCCAAGTCCGCTATGCCTCCCTATACGATTGAGGTTGTAACATCCGGTAAGCATTCGACAATTGAGTTTGGAGACGACTTCTGACGTTTGTAGAAGGAAGGCATCCAACAAAAAAACACAGATCAAAACTCGAGCAAGGATTCTTACCTTCCTTAAGCGACCTCTAAGACGAGCCAACTGAATCAAAAAGTCTTTGGTATCCAGGAAGGCAGGAATCTTGTAGTAGAGCATCAGTTGCTCTCGTTTACATCTGGCCACAATTCTTTCAACTAAAGAAACGTGGGTAACCTGATCTCTGAAATTTGCTATTTCCAAATGGCTCTTTACACACCTGGTGCTATAGGATCAGCAACCAATTCCACTTTGACACAATTCCGTAACACGACATCAGCAGCATCAGCATCAGACATTTGTCTGCTAAAGACAATACCAGGACAATCCAATAATTTAATATTCTTGTCCAGATGTATTTCTTGTGATGATTTCGTTACGCCTGGAGTAGAACCGACTTGACATACTTTGGATCGTTTGAGAGAATTGATAACACTTGATTTTCCAACCTAATTTTGGAGTTAGGATCATAAAAGGATTTTTTTGATCAGTCAAACAACTGAGTACTCACATTGGGAAATCCGACTACACCGACAGTAATACTAGTCTTGATTCCACCGTTTCGACAATAATTCTTCAATAATTTGAGTAATGTGTCAGCACCTAATTGTCAAGACGAGATTCAATCAGCCAAGCTTATACTGGAAATACGCGTCAGCGCAAAGTGCATACCTAGACATTCCGAGCTGGTAGAGAGTTGTTCGGCTGATGCTTTGACGGAGGCATGTCCCAAATGATCCCGTTTGGCAGAGGTATTGGCTTTGAATGCAATGGTAGGAAGCTCCTCTCGGAGATATTTGAGCCATTCTTCTACTGTTTCCTTGGGTACCAGATCTGTGAAGAAACGACGTGTCAGTAGATCATGATGCTTCGATGCCTGGTATATGACTTTTTTTTTTGGGACAAAAACAACATACCAATCTTATTGAGGACAAGTATAACCCGTTTCTGAGTTCCAGACGCCAAAATCATTTCTTCTATTTGACGTGTTCGACATCCCAATGGATCTCGAGCGTCAAGTACTTCCAAAATGACATCGGCTGATTCAACGACATTTTTGAATTCCTTGTAATAAGCTTTTCGGGAATTATCTTTTGATCCGGATACTGTTGCTTCTACCAGCATTGGAGCTTCATCATCATCGTCGTCAGCGTTAGAAGCTTGGAAGGCTTCAGCTCGTTCATTGGCTGATTCGACCAAGGACGTTAACGAGTCCTTTTGAGGAATGCGTCGTGCTTCTAGACGAGCTTGCTTTTCAGCTTCCTTTTCTTCTTCGGCCTAGTTGTGAATGTTGCTTAGAAGTAGCAAAAAACGCATCCAATATGAAGACGCATACCTTTCTCTTGGTTTCTTCTATCTGATGGAGCAGTTTCTCCTTGTATGGAAACAGACTTGGTATACCGGGATCTTTTTTAAGTTCTAATAATAACCAGCAGCTGTCAGATCTTCTCCGGTCCATTAATTTTGAAGCTAACACTTTTTTTTTTGATGATGTCGTTCAAAAAACTTACTAGTTTTTTTGTTGGGATTTGACTTGGAAGCTTTACGCATCTTGCGATTATGTTCTCTTACTTTACGTTGTACTTTGTATTTATGGGTCGCAGGCATACGCTTGCTCTTGATTTCTGATGAGATCAGGTGAAAAAAAAGAGTGAGCAAATGTGATAAGAGATGATTTCTTATGTGTGGAGAGGCATTCATATCATTAATAACAGTATCGCGGATTGTTACTTACTCTTTGGCACCATTGTTATCGAGTCTTTTTGAAACACGGCCGTCCTCTGTGGGTGCTGTGAGTTTGGCGGAAGGAAGAAGGATAGGACATCAACGACGCGAGATCAGCGAGATCTATAAAATCTATTCAAATTGTCGACGTCCTCTATGTGATTTAGGAACGAACAATCCCAGGCGTGAAGTGCGACACGAGATCTACATTTACGTGTTCTGGTGCAAAAAAAGTACAGTATGATTAGAAATTCTGTGTAATCATTTCGGTCAACTTGTCCCAGATCACTTTTATGCTCTTTTTTATCTATGCTTCCTTCTTACATCATGTTACTTTGTGATATATTCTGTCCATTTTTGTACTGGCAGACTCTGCCGACTCTTTACACCTGACTGTCCTCTAAATTACAATCCAAACCACATCAACACTAGGAAGATGGTGAGTAGGTAACTTCTGCTTCTACTACGACTACTAGAACTACTGGCTGTCCGGGTGTTCTGCGTAGGATTCAGAGATGCTACGCTGGTGGCTGCTCCGCGAGCGATCATTACAGTATAAGCTGTACCAGGGCGCCCTGCACTCGACACTACAAAGAGATGCCAATTACCAGGCGGCGCAAGATATCCATTAGGAGGTCCACGTAATTGGAGATGTGTGGTATTACGTGATAGTATTGGTAACTCTATAAACCGTTGGTCGGTACTAGAATCGTGATTTCATTTTGTGAGCTATGACGTTGAAGTTCTTGTGTTTGTGCCCTAGTTTTGCAATGGCTTACTTGAGAGAATGAGTTACAGAAGTGTATCGGATCATAGACACCATGCCTACGGCAGCTGTATCCGTAAAGAGCTCCACATAGAACGTTGAACCATATGTAATTTGTCCAGGAGTCGACTTGATTACAGGTGGATTGGGTATCGACATATATGGTGGAGAGTAGGCTTCGAGACGATACTGAGTACGAAAATATACATGAGTTCAGGCGAGAAAAGAATAAACATGATAGCGAAGGTGCTCACCTCATATGGATCAGTGCAATCTGCACCAAATACACAATTACAATAGATTTGACCATCGTTATCAATTCTCTGAATGCCAAAAGTAAAGACATCATTCCAATTCTGCTCTTCACTTCCTCCAGTCACCACTCGACCATCAGCGATCAAGACGGCGGTTGAATGATACATTCGATCCACTGTAGCTGAAGCTCCTGTGCTCCATTTCGTTCCAGCAGGCGCGGTAGGATCAAAAATGTCTGCTTGGTGAACTGGGAAACGAGCTACACCAAATCCTGCTCCACCACCTGCATAGCCGCTATTTGCACCGTTAACATAGAGTATTTTGCCGTCAGGGAGTAGTACAGAGTCGGGCATGACTCTTCCAACAGGTAAAACATCTACTGGAATCCATTGAGGTGCAGGAGAGTCGGGCTGAATCCTAAGTATTTAAAAATACCTGAGCTCAGTAGTCTCACGGATATATTCGGGAGTACCTACTGATAACAAGCTTGATCAGCAGTCAAAACATCCCCCATCCCAGGTATTGTCAAATTAGCCGCAACTGATGATCTCGTCGTTCCTCCACACATTTGGATGGTAAATGAGTACTGGCGGGAGAAAACGAGTTAGGACCGGTAGTTTGCAAACCTTGCCTAGAGAAGCACTTACGTTATTTGCAATAGTCATCGGTAATATCACTCCAGTTGGAGTATCTAAATATTTGTAGGAGTCAGAACCAGCGTATGATTTTCGAACACCTTTTAAGAAAAAATCGACTTGAATATGTACATGGGTATATATGAGGACGAGCATTCCAAGGATCCAACGAAGTCAAAGTCGAGTTGCTCCAAGTATTTGTGACTGGGTCGATGTATGCGGCAAGGGTACCACTAAACACCCATACTCGTCCAGATGGCAATTGATACACCATTGGGAACAAATTGAATGGCCAAGCTTTGAGCGAACTGAAGTCAGACGGGAATTTCGTTGAATTTTCAAATAAAGAAAATGATCTTACTATCTCTCAAAATTGGCAAAAGTTGAGGGCCAGATGGCCGTGGAGGAATAAACTCCCAGGTTGGTTCGTCCTGAGTTCGATTGAGGAAGTGCAAGTCGAGGTTGTTGCCAGAACCACCGACGATAATGACACTAGGTGAATCGATAGCATATCAGTGAGCCATTCATCACTTCTTGACGGAATGTTGGCTCTCAAAACTTACGTTCCATCGTTGAGGGTTACAACCGTAGGGTACCACCGTTGAACAGTCATTGAATACATGTCTGTCCATGATCCTACTGGACATGGTGCTCCTCCAGTGGCAGAAACACAAGCAGAGTTGTATTTTCTTATAGTAGCTCGACCATCTCCAATGTCTAAATGTTGCGAGTAGATCAGCAAATCACGCGCGCACACGTAGTTATAAAGCGAGACACGATCCTTACATGTAGAATTGTCAGTCCTCGTGTTGTTGACGATAGCATTATCACCTCCCACTACAAGCACATTTCCGTCATATGCTTGAACAGGGCCACCCTATCATTTGAGCAAAGATTACGATCTGGCCGTCTTTGGTCCTATAACTGCGTGTCTGCTTACACAAAATGGACTGGTGTTGATGTGAGTATTCGTGACCTTGCCCGTATTCAGATCGATTTCCGAAGTGAGTTCAGTATGTCCAGTCTATAGGAAAAGGATTTGTTCTAGCGGTGAAACCGAGTGCACGAAGATAGGTCTAGCAGCTTTAGGTACCTTATTATCATATCTATATAGAGCGTTTAGTATACAGTTGCAAAACCATTGACACATTCTTGTGCACAAAACCTAAAAGCACGTACGTATAAGGGTTGTACGCATATGGAGGCGGATGAGGCCTTTCGGCACAAATAAGGCGATTTCCAGGTATTAAAGCCATGATAATACAGATTACATCTAGTAAACGGGGTCCCGTAAGATTGTCCGATCAGTACATGGCCTGTATAGTGGTGTGTTGATGAGCTTGATGTATACCTGATGTGCCAATGACCTCCCATTTTCCTGGACTACTAAGCGTGACATTCTGTTGTAAAGCTACAAGTCCCCAAAATCTAGCCTTGGCGGCTACAGGTTGCAGTGATGCCAACAGTGCAAAACATATCCAAAGTTGAAACAAGTAAATATGCGGAGGGCGAGGGTGGAACGGCTTCAGGGAGGGATGGAAAGGAGCGGAATCCATGTGCATTCCCTAGTAACAGCAGCAGAGCACCTGGAACTAGCGTCTTCGGTATCAGATCTATCCCAAAGCTATATTGATGGTGAGAGAGAATTGGTAAAGAAGCGCCCAATTGTTATTCTTGCGAAGCAGCTTACCTTGAGTAAGGCAGAGTCATGCGTTTGGAACAAAATATATGTCTCGCAGTAATCCCTGCATCATTTCATCTCGGCCAAAGTCCAAACCTTCAGCGCTGAGGTGGACACTCTCAATAAACTTTGGTGCTGTCTCTCCGAATGTTTTGCACGCATTCCCGCAAAGGGTGACGGTCACCACGCGAATTTGAGCTAAATCAAGTCTCCTCCATTCATTGACTGTGATCTGGACTGTGGTCGTTGATTTCTCTGACATTTTCTGTACTGGTGAATCCTTTATCCTTTGACATTCGTTGATGATTACAACAACGTATATCACCAAACGGCACGATGGCGACCCTTGGATCATTTCAGATATTGGGAGGCTTAAGCAGATCCAGCATGTTCTCCACCACTGGCGACAAGGTATGTCTCAAACCTGAAATCAAAATGCAGAATCGTTTCCAGAAATCTCACTGTTTCAAACTAACTAGGCCAACGAGATGTTCAATTCACGAAAAAGAGCAGCTTCTGGTAGATCTGATAATGCTTTTATACGTAATGTGGATTTCCTATGGTCCAAAATCTCGACATTGGGAAAGGGGACAGCATCCGATTCCACGGCGAATGGTGCCCTTGCCAACTTGCTAGACATCAACGCGTGTGCAATCCTCATGAATATTTCATATGATCTTGTACAATTCCTACAAGGCATGTCGTTTGTGATCTGTTAATTTGTGTTTGCAAGGCAGCATATCGTTTTGTTAAATTCGTACTAATAACGTTGCTCGTATTTGGCAGGAGATTACGAATTCGCAGCATCTCAAATACGCTTCGGTCGAGCATGGAATTTATTTTCAATGGGGTTGCAACAGTCAGATGCTCTATATCGGTATATGGCAATGGCTGCATTAGGTCGAGTTTTACCCACGATGCAAGAAACTCTACCTGATTCTAGCATGCGTGAGGTACTTTCTTCACTACATCAATCGTTCCTCATGCGCATTTTGATCGTTTACGTTCCGTAGATGTTGAGTTCGCTCTTGATTCGAACAATGGCGTCTGATTGCAGACCGGAGAACAGGCTCAAGGCTATATGCTTACTGGGACAGCTGGGTGTCTATTTGGGTGAAGCAGCTGATGATCTTCTCGTACTTGTACGTGAATTGGTGGCTTTGGCTATATTGATCCGTTACTAACATCACTTTCGCACAGCCATTCAAGGAACTAGCTCTTTCTTTACTCAGCATCCAAATACGTGAAAAGGCCGTCAAAGTAAGCTAGGAGACGCGAAATTTGGCCACTTGGAATGTAGCGAATTTCGCCAGTTAACAGCTTCCCCAATTCTAACAGAACGATCCAAATCGCTTTCGAGCAGAGTCTCGAACTTTTAAGATTTATCTTATTCAAGCTCTAGGCAAATACGCTCGATACCCACACAAACACAGTCGAGATGTAGAAGACTTGCTATTATACATGCTCCGTGATGAGATGGATAATGGAGACTCTGCCGTCATTGCAAAGAATGACAAGAAGGCACGAGTAAATGAAGGAGCTGCTTGTGTTGTATTGGCCATATTGAACGTTTTCAATATCGATGTAAGGATCTGTAAAACACTCAAACAGTTGGGATCTTCTCAACCCAGTTGCTCAACCTTAGATGTGCAGTAATGAGACAAATCAAATGTATGTTGGAGCACTGTTCAAGTTGTACGTGCATCCCTTAGTCAGAACTAATCACCCGCAGCTTCAATCGGCTGCAATTCGCTTTGTTTCGTAAGTCGTGAACGTCTTTATGTTGCATATAGAGGAACTCAAACGCTCTATGTATAGGAAATGGATGCCAATCACTTTGGAGACGGCACATATTTTCGGATTTGAAGCTCTTTTATCGGGCTTAAAACGAGCTGAAGAATTGGGTGCTTTCGACAAGCACCAGAGTCTCCTCGAATCGCAGCGTCGGTCTCTGAAAGCAGGTCAAGAACAAGTGCAACTGAAAGTTGCTTTAAGAGCCAAGATTGTGCGGCAGATGTTAATGGTGCCTGGTACTTTTGCCAAAATGGCAGCTGTGGAGGATCACGATTGTCTCTTTTATGGGAAATTCTCGGGTTGTGACGTATTGTGCTCACTTCCCATTCATCAAAACTCCAATGTACTTATAAGTCGTCCCCATCCTGCCATTCCTGGAGTTCCTAGTGCTGCAACTACGATACCACCTGTATTTGTGGTCAGTGACGACAATCGTGAATGTACGATATACTGCTCGGTGGTTGACTCGAAACTCTGCTTTTAGGATACCTCATACTTGTCGAAAATTAGACCGCCTAGATCTCGTTACGAGTATATGGAACGAACAGGCCAAGTACTCGGATTACCATCTGGCTACTCGTATTCTCCGCACGGGTTGGTAGACCTAGATGCAGCATTAGTAGATACAGGACCGAAACTCGCTCCGAACTCATCATTACGTGATCGCAATCTTGCAATTGGTATTGGCAAGGGTCGATCTACCCAAGTTCTAGCCAAACGTAGCCAGAAACATGACATTCCACCTAATACTCAAAGTCAACCTCCTGGCGTCGTTGCTGCAAACATACTTGATCCCACGAAGGCCCCATATGGATTCTTGTCAACCTGCCCATTCCCAGGTTTTGACGCTGAAATGATTGAGCCCCCAAGTAGTGGGAAATTGACTGGATTACATTCACGTAAAGACAGCTCCAGGACTTTGGTTGTCTCTGTTGATGGTCCTCCCCCACCGGGATATACCTTTGATAAAAGGGTGATTGTTTTCCAAAGCAAAGATCAGTAAGTTGAAATTGGTCATTGCTTTGCCCTGATAGGAAACCACTGTAACATTCTTGTTTATTAGGAGTCTGAAACCTGTTGGAATGGTTGTTGATTTTCCAGAAGGAGCACCAGTCATATTTGATATCATTCAGCCAGGAACCCAACGTTTACAAAGAGTATTGACTCGAATAGTTTGTATCAACAAGGAGCTATCTGCTGTGAATGTGCAGCCTGACAACTCAGACGAGTGGGTTTTTTTGCAAGGCAGAAAGATTGAAAATTAAAAAACAATTACTCACCATCAAATATACATTCTAGTCCAACAGTGTTGATGGTCGGTGCTACATTCAATATTTTTGTAAGGTCTCGTCGCAAGCCATTTGAGTGGACCGCCATCAATTTAGAGGTCATTGATGATGACTATCAAGATGGTATTATCGCTAATGGTTGCATTACCAAAAAATATCTACCTCTCATTCAACTCTGAAATCTAGATATCGTCTTCTCACAACGTAAAGTTGCGGCAGAGATCTCTGCTCGATATGACATGGTATCATCAAACACGGCCGAAAGTGCAAATCGTCGACGTTGGCACGATCGCCCAATGGCTGCGGACAGAAGAGAAAGCACCATTCCTAATGTGGAAGACCATATTGCAACCAGGAGTAGATACAGTGTGACAGCACAGCACCCGACAAGAGGAAGTCATTCAGCTCATGCCTTGTCTACAGCAATACCAAACCCATCCGGATTCCTTCATAGTGGTGTAGCGTTTTTTGCTCCGCCGTGTAATTTGCCTCCAACACCAGCAGGATACTTGTCAATGAATCAGCCATACTTTGGTCGGCCACCGAATCTCAAACCTGCACCGGCAGGCGTAACTTTAAAAGGTACTAGGTTTTATCTGCCTGAAAGCCAGAGCTTTGGTGATGGTCCAAAAGCTCCTCTGGCTGGGTTTGACAGTAATGGTCATCCATTTTTCTTTCCTCGTGCTGCTATTTTGCCACCGCCGGCAGGGTTTACACATGAAGGGATTCCATATTATGATGGCCTATCGTTCGTGCAAGCTAGAGGAGTATTGCTGCTGAATGCACATGAAGCGTTGCAGCAATTTGATGGGTTGGATGATTCAGGCTCTGATGATAGCGCATTTGGCTCTGGAGACGAATTAGGAAATCAAATAGCTTTGACTCGAACAGTATCTGCCCAGTCTGTCAAGAAAAGTGGTCGTAGTCGTGCTGAGTTTAAATCCTCGCGACAAAATATGGACTCGCTACTTGCTGAATTAGAGGCGCAGCAACCTCTATTATGTCAACGCATGTTGAATCTGTCTAGAACACGTGGAGGCAACGCACTCCGTATCCAGGATATTTCTAGGATTCTCAACGAAGAGGCCACTGAAAGTGGCCAAGTAGTAATAGAGCCAACCGATATTATAGGTTTCTTGCGAGACAGTGATGATCTCGCATACCTTAAAAGCCCACCGATGAGATTGGTATTTGAACCCTCAACGATGGAATTCCGCTCTGTAAATACAACCATGAGCTCTACAGCGACTTTGAAATATCGAGCTTATCGTGGTGATCGAGATGAACATAGTTTCTTTGTATCTATTGACACGAATGTCTTCTCAGTGTCGTCAACCCATTTAATGCTACAAGGAGAAGGCACAATTGAACTCACAGTGACCTTTCATCCTCGCGCCATCAAGAATGATCGGATTGATACCATTATGAGCTTGATTGACGATACTGGCAAGAAGTTGGCTGTATGTAATCTCGTAGCTGTACGACAATCGTTTGTAAAAGTCAAACCAACTCGTATTGACGCAGGATGGTTGTTGCCTGGTCAGCGTAAAGAGTGTGCCTTTATTGTTGAAAACGTCTCGACTGTTGGTATTTCGCTGTCGATTGAAATGCAAGGCCAGTCAGGTAGTGAGGATCCTTTACAGGATGGGCCATTCCATGTCTTGTCTGACGACATTCGCATGCAGCCAGGAGAAAAAAAGCAATGGAATGTAGCATACGAGCCCAAACATGAAGGTCGATTCTCGGATGTAATAATAGTAAAAGCTCCCGGTGGGGACTTGGTCAAGGTCCCAATTGAAGCATTTGCTGGTGTTCCAGTAGCTATATATGCAGAGAGTGAAAGTAACTCTAGAGCTGGTGCAAGTGTCTTGAGTAAAGACCGCTCGGCCTTGTTAAAGAAACTTAGACGGACTGACAAGGCTGAGAAGCGTAGTAATTTCTCCGAAGAGGAGCAGCATATTGTGGACAGGTTGCTCAACTCTGCTTCGAAGGCAGAAATGAATGAGCTAGATTTGGGTGTTTGTTATCAGGCTTCGAAGAATGTGGTAGGCCTTCTTTCCGACTCTCATGCGAATTTTTGCTGCGGAACAATCTCGTTCTAAAGCCATTTGTTTCTACTAGACTCGATGCGTCACTCTCTTCAATCTGTCGGATACCAATTTGACTGTGGGTCTACACGCACACAGCACAGCCATCATCTGTCCTGGCCTCGCAACAATACCCTCGTTTGGAGCCGTCTCGATTGAAGTAGAGATTAAATGTGGTGAAGATCAACCAGTCTCTGGGAACCTTATCTCGTGTATCGAAATATTGTGTCCCGACTTCCAGAACACACCATTAGTCGTAAAGGCTTTCATTGGACTACCATTGTTCTTCTTATCATGGGATGTTGCATTCTTTAAACCCTGTATGGTGGGACAGACAGAGAGTCTTGTATTGACTCTTGTCAACCAGTCACAGTATGATTTATCTGTGGTGTTGGATAATCTCAATGGGCCGAGAAGTGCAGTAAATGTGAGAACTAGCAGCTTTGGTAGCTCTGTCTCATCAGATGATCTGACACCTACTGTAGTAAAAGCTCAATCTGCCACAAACGCCCTCTTCTCGTTTTTGGCTAGAGAACGAGGTCCGCTACTACAGACCATCACATTCCGCATTCTTAACCCGGTTTGCGGAAATATTCCAACGTGTGTCAATGGTAAATCCTTGACATTGGTTGGAATATGTATAGAGCCATACCCACATTCTTTAGACGATGTGCTGGATAAGAACGGCATAGAATATATTAAACAGTGGATGTCTCATCCTAAGAGACTATTGGATGAGTATCCAGGAGGAGAGGAGAAGGCTCGCCATTTCGATTTAACTCCAGTTGGTGGTCGGAAGAGTGGAGTCGCTGAAGTGATGTTTCAAAGAGACTTGTTAATATACCGCCCTCAGGTCCAAAATACTACCGATATTACTGAATTCAACAATCCACGCCGTCCCATATCAAATCCTTTAAAAGTAACCAACAAGTCCAAGCATCCTACAACTGTATCCTTTATAGCATCAACCAACTTCTCCATTGATCCGAAAAAGCCGTGGTTGCTACAAGCGGCAGAATCATACAATACTGAAATAATGTTTTTGCCACCTTTGGATCGTGCAGAGTCGTCTATAGTGTATGGATTTGGTATGGCGCTGGACGAAGTTGAGCATACCTTCCATGCAGTCAGTCTTGTATGTCGTCCTGCATCAGATGTTGTCGTATTCCCAAGTCCAGATTCCGATGGTCATGTAATCGTTGATTTTGGACTAGTAGATGTAGCAAGCTATTGGTTGGGCATTCATACTCGTCATGTACTATTGGTGAATACTGGATCATCAACCATGGCATGGACTATAAAACTTGGTGGTGGACGAACCAAGTACTCTGCCTTCGAAGCTGGCTCTATTACTGGGGAATTAGCACCGTCAGATACATATGCAATTCCATTCAAATTTCATTCCGAAGTATCTGGTAGTTTTGATGTTACAGCTGATCTCAGCGTCAAGTAAGATCCTACACCGTTTTCGCTGTGAATTTACATTCTGACGGTTCTATTCCGTTTTTTCAGAGATGCAACAGACAGACTATCAAAAGGAAGTCATTTGGCTTCCATCGTCCTTCGAGGACAATCTGTAAACACGTCACTGACAGGGATGCCAGAACAAATAGAGTTTGGCAGTGCAGTAGTGATGAATCGAAAAGCCAAGGGATTTTTACTGTCAAATAATGGCTCGAGAGATATGGAGGTTCGTCTCAAAGTCACAGAGCCATTTGTCGTCAATCAAGAGAAATTGATGTTGGCTGCTCGGGATGAAGCTGAGATTGAAGTGCTCTTTCTGCCCACGGAATCACGAGGATCATCATCAAAACTGCTCGTATTTGCCAACCACCGTTTATGGGAGATTCCGGTGAATGGTGTTGGTGGAACTACCGACCTCGTTTGTGAACGATTCAATCACAGAGATGTGGATATAGGACTGCAACGAGAAGGGACACTCGCATGGGTCAATATACAGTTGACGAATAGAGGAACCATACCTTTGGTCTTGAACGATATCTCAGCCGATATGCCTAACTTTGTCAAGGTCAGATTTATGGGGCTCAGTGCTGGTGTTGTAGATGAAGCTTCTACTTTGGAACAGAAGCTTACAATACGAGTTGGCAAAGATTATTGGGCTATCTTTAAAAGGAAGATGATCGTATTTGCCACGCTTCGTAAACTGCTCAAAGAAATGGTATCAAAGGCTCGTAAACTACGAACTGAATTTCGTCGGCCACAGTTTAATGCCCAAATAGGTGGTAAACCAATAGTTGTCCGAAAGCATAGTGATATCCTGCAGATGGAATCAACGTCCATAGCAAATCTGCCTCCTTTAAGACCATTGTCGTCATATCATTTTTTGATTGGTAGTACGCCGAAAGCACCAACGGAGATGCACTTCCATTATGAGCCTCTGACAACAGTCGAGGACGAACGGGCTGACGCAACCTCAACGACTTTGATCAAATCAACGTCGTTAAAGTTGACTGGTAAAACATATCGGTCTCTTGAATTCTTCCCACCATTCCATGACTTTGGTCTTGCACCTGCTGAAGTCTTTATAGACGACGACTATCAGAGGCACTTAGAGTTATCGACTTCCAGTGACTATGGCGTAACTAGAGATGGAGACAAAGAAGAAGGAACTGTACTCAATCTGGATGTTTTGAATCTGTCTAGTGAGATTCAAAATCTATCTTTGACCCAGATTGCACCAGCATTCCATGTCAAGCAACGAGCTTGGAATATACAACCAGGAGATCGTGTATCCATTCCTGTTGAATTCCATCCTCAACGAGAACAGTTACAGTATCGGGGTGAAGTACACTTTGCCCATACTCACGGTGTTGCAGTAGTAAGATTAGCAGGTACAGGTGCCTCAGCCGACTTGTCTTGTGATTCTGAAGTCAACTTTGGAGCGCTAAAAGTCAATCGAGTCGGAACGAAATCATTCAAGCTCATAAACCACGGCTTGTTGGATTGCCAATATCAGCTTCGAATAGTACAAATGATTCCAGATTTTAAATTTGTCTCAACGGAAGAGCCATATGAGCTAGAAGCTAAACTAGCTCCAGGAGCTGTGGATATAGTGCAAATTAGATGTTGCAGTGGATCCATAGATGCTAAAGATGCCACGATTGTAGTGAGATGGCTACGAGTGCCTAATGGTCTATGGGAAGAAATCATCGTGCCATTACATGTGGAAATTGGCATGCCTGTATTCCGACTGCACACATTGGAGGTTGACTTTGAAACAACATATATGAGGCTGGGTAAAGTGGTGGAAATACAGGTTGTAAATGATGGTAACGCAGAATGTCACTGGAATACGGAAAGCGAAATTGACGTGCTCAGCATAGAGCCGTCGTTTGGAAATCTGTTGGCTGGCCAGACCGCCTATCTCCAAGTAATTTATCAGCCAACAGACTATGAGCAACTGAATTCGTCAATCACTTTCAATACCGATGCTGGTACCATGGCTCTGATGTGCTATGGTGTCGTTGGGGTGCCTTTCATATCAATCCCAGAAGACCATCTAAGACTAGACTTTGGTGTTGCTGCCATTGGTAAATCTCATGTCAGGACTATAGTAGTAACCAATTCAGGCCGCAAGACATTATCGTATGAAGTAAAGATTGATAAAGCCGAGCAGGATGGAGTTGGACTTTCCGAGTTAGCAGCTTCTATATTTGACATTACGCCACCTCAAGGCAAAATCCAACCACAACAACAGATATCTTTGACCTGCACTGTAAAACCCGTCGACTACGATTCGCTGTATACTGCCCAATTCTCCTTTTCCACAAACAATGGAGAGCAATACGACGGAATGATTAGTGTTAAAGGTGGTAAAGCCATTGTGACTTTGGCTGCTATTACCTTGGGCAAGGTAACAGGTTCTAGAGCAGGCGCTCCAGCTAAAGCCATTAGTAAGGAAGCTAAATCACTAGCCATTGATAATCATTTCGAGGTATTACAATCTCTAGCAAATGAGCTAGTTGCAGCACAAGTTTCGGCCCGAGGTCGAGCTGAGACTACTGCAGAGACGAAGAAGGAGGCCGTATCTAGCGCTGGTTCTGCTCGTCCCCATTCAAGTCGTGCTGGTAGTATGATGGCGGGTGTAGATGGGGCTCCTAAATCCTCAAAAGCTCGTGCGCTGACTGGTGCTGTAGAATATGTCCACGCGGAGTATATGACCGAAGACGAAATCGCTCTCTTGTTACGGCCGATACAAGAGTTTTTGGGCGATGTACAGGCGGAACTGACAATGTCCGACGATCTCAGTTGGCTAGATAAAGCTAAGATTGTCGATAGATTGATTGCCGATAGTGATCAGCTTATAGCTAGTATTGGCCAGCAAGTTGGCAGTCATCAGCTCGATAACAAATCAGAAGTAGCCGCTTGTATCCGTCGAGCACATGTATCGAGTCGTAGTGTCAAGTTACTGGAACGTGGTGTAAGTGAACAGGTTCATGAAGATGTCACCTTACAAGAGTTCGACTTGGGCCTTGTGCGTGGTGGAGTTGGTGTAGCCGGTGTTGACCTGTTCACTATGGTAAGTTTCCCATCGACGTTGCTTGTTAACTTTGATGCCCCCTTATTGAGCCCACCACCTTGATTAGCCCAACATTGGAAACATGGTCTTTGAATTCGCTTTAGTGGAAGAACCCACTCACGTCACTCGTCCTGAAAATCGAAGTACAGCTGAACGAGCTTTCGTGGTGACTCCTACAACTGGATCCATCGAACCTAGCGCTTCTGTATCCTTCCTAGTCGACTTTAGAGCACTGACCACTGGAACGTATCGGAATACTTACAAGGTTGTTTCGAACGAAGTCGATATTGTCGATTTTGCCATAGTCGGCCGAGTTGGTAATGCCATAATATCCATTGATAAACCCGTAGTCGATCTAGGCCTGATACCTAGAAAGCAAAAGACCATGCAAACGTTTGTAGTCAAGAATATGGGCACATATGAGGACAAGTGGAGAATTGTGCCTGAATCCAAAAATGCTTCTCCCGATATTTTTACCTTTAATGCTTACGAAGGAGAACTTGCACCTGGACAAGAAACCATGGTCGAAGTGTACTTTTCATCTAATGATGCTGGTACTTACAACCGAAACTATATCATAATTTGGACGGGCGTTCCTGTTACGTTTCAGGTTACGGGTATCGCAGGAGCTCCCGAATTGTATGTCGACTTTGTTGATGAAGACGACCAAGCCTTAGGTGGTATGGATTGGGGCGTCTGTGTGGTAGACTGTCAGTACACCAAAGTTTTGGTCGTAAAGAATCGGGGCAACGTCGATGGTCGATTCGTATTGACACATCCAAACAAGACCTTTACTTTTGAAGCTATTCGAGACTCGGAAGGGCTGATTGCGGTATCCCCAGGAGGGTCAGCTTCAGTCAATATCGTCATGACACCGCTCAAAGCAGGACCAATCCGTGAGCCTCTGCAAGTAGTCGACGAAGAGATTTCAGTACTGCAGGTGCCGATGAAGGCTCTCTGCGGTACATGTGACTACAAGGTTGTAGGAGAGCTTAAATATTTAAATATGGGAGTAAATGAAGTACAGAGCTCCTCCATTGTCGTAACGAATACTGGAGATATCGAAATCCCTATGGAATTCAGCATGGAGCCCAACTTGCCCATTTTCACCATCAAATCAAGTGACTTTGAGTCGGGCTCGCTACTGATGCCGAGTCGAACAGTAATAGTAGAAGTCAGTGCTTGCCCCAAAAAGACTGGTGTCTGTGAGGCTGCTCTTGTTATACGCACCAATTTGGGCAAAGGATTTGTAACCAAAGAGCTATCATTCAGCTTTCGAGCATATAACGAGCAGCTGGAAGTGGATGACACTGAAGATATTGTCATGGGGCGTATCATGGTTGGACAAACTCAGAATTGCTCTCGTAACATGACCAACTACGGATCTTCCCCTATTCAATACCGTCTAGCTATAACTGAAGTAGACGAAGAAGAAGACGATGATAAGAGCAAGAAGAAAAAGAAGGGTAGTGAGGGCCCCAAGAGGAGACGCAAGGCTATGAGACGAATTGCAGGTGCACTTAGCCAGGATGCTTTGACTGACTCTCCTTGGACGATTATCTCTGAGTGTGGTGAGTTTGAGCTTGCGATTACGGAGGTATAAAGGCAAAAGCCTGAAATCTGTGCACTTCCAATAGAGGGTGTCGTTGAGCCTGGATCCTCGATTCCCTTCGAATTCTCCTTTGCTGCACGAGATGCTGACAGTGAGGATATGAAAGAAGTTAGGATCATTGTAGAGAAAATGCTGGTACGAACTCAGAATTCGAAGCTTCCTACTTTCCATTTTTTTCTCTCAAACTTGGGATTCTTAGACGAAATGGACAGAATGTGCAGCCATAAAAGTCACAGCTGCATTAGGTCGCCCAAGACTAGAAATCGAGCCATCTCAAGTCGATTTCAGAATTGTATCTGTTGGAGGAGAACGTGGGATTCCAATCAGTTTGAAAAATCAGGTTTGAAAGAAAATGAGTCAACAAACTCGTCCGCTTAGTCTCACTTTTGTTTTGCGACAAAGGGAACTGTCTTACTGAAGTATGAGATCCTGAAGCCCTGGGATTCAACAGACGTGTTTGATTTTATACCTGGAACTGCTTTGACTGGAACAGTAGAACCTAACGAATCAGAGCAACTGACACTGTTGTTCAAGCCTAAAATCTCGAGACAGTACTCAACTAAGATCGGCGTCCAGACTCAAATTGGAATATCGATATTTGAAATCGCTGGACGAGGCGCTACCTACGAAATTGCCGAGCGGTATTTGCCAAAGGATATTGATCTTGGGCAACTCTTTTTTGGGGAATGCCGAGATACCTCTGTAAGCTATAAAAGTAACCTTAAAGTGGGTTTTACGAACTTGACACAATCTGGTAATTTGTTAGGTTATGGTTCGAAATGGCTGTGTGTTTGAGCTCTTCCTGTCAGGATCGGTTTCATCAGATGGAGCCAGTGAATTCAGTGCTGGCGAAGTGTTTGGTGTTACTCCTCCGAAGGTTGAACTTGGACCAAATCCATCTGAGAATGCTAACGAAGACGATTGGTATGGTCAGCCTTTTGCTTTGATCCTCTATTTTTCTCACAATTTTATTAGCACTTCTGGTGAATTCGTTCTGAGTGCACAAATGGCCATTCCGATTCTTGAAAATGGTCTTGGAGATGCCGCAGTAATATCAGAGCTCATTCGGTTGGGACAATGTCGTCGAAACATGCAAATCTCAGTTGAAGGCGGCTCCATCTCAAACATTCCCATTATGTACTATTATTCTGTGCAACCGCTGAGTCTCGTAAGACGAGAAGTATCTCAAGACGCGGGAGACACTGAAATCGAATCAGAGATCTCTTTTGGAGATGTGGTGAGTTCCGTTGATTTACAATATTGAGTGTAGAAAGGGAGAACGAGTACTCAAATATCATATTTAGGCAATGTCGGAAGGTGCAACGCAGATTGTTCATCTAGTCAACAAGAATGCTTTCAAAGTCTCTTTCCAAGCAACTGTGCCTGGCCATGTACGTGAACGCTACATTGATAGGCCCACCTCAAATTCACGCCGACCATGTTTCCCTTTATAGTCTGTGATCTTTGATGCGTCCAGTAGTGAAATCGAGGACTCGGACTCTATCGAATGCCGTATACGGCTACCTCCACTCATATTTAGTGCTGACGAGACCGTTCCTAAAAGCATTCCTGTGTCTGCTCTAATTCGTATCCAGCCTCACATTCTTGAAATGCGTCCCATTGAAGTATCTGTGTCTGGTATCTACATAGACGTAAGTCGAAAACGGTGGTTCAACGGCCATGCAAAGCGAATCATCTTGACCTTGTTTTAATCATCGTACTTTGCATGTAAAATAGGTTCCAATGGAATTGGACTTGTTCGAACCGGTGTCGCTTGGATATGCTCGAGTTCATCGTGCTGGAATGGGCGAGTTTGTATTTACCAACCCCGTCAGACGAAGGTTGGAATGGACTGTTCGTGTTGAGGATGGTTCGTCTGAACTGTTTTGGATTCGAGAAGGAGAGGTAAACCATTCGTAATAGATCTTTTTGTGGTTTGTCGACCATTGACACTCACCGTTCTTTGATAGCAAACGGGTGAAGCGAAATCCGGTACAGAAATTAAAGTTCCCATCCAATTTAAGCCTTTACTTCCAATTTCGTACACGTGTCAAGCCTTTATTGAGACGGGAGAGGGATCATTTGTAGTCCAATTCACATGTGAAGGCGTCGAGCCCAAATTGACTACAGACAAGGACTCGCTTGATTTTGGTGTTGTTGGTGTTGGAGAGCCTGAATTCCGTGTGATTTCACTACTCAATCCAACACCTCTTCCGGTGACGGCACGATTGAGAGGAGTTACAGATGTTTTCGTTGCCAATCATACAGAGTAAGCATCTTTTTGGTTTCTTGTGCGTATGAGAAAAAATTCAATTAGAGCAAATCTCATCCCACTCTCTTGAGCTAGGGTGTTTGAAATCGCTCCAAACGGCACATTTGATATTGAAATCACTTGCTCACCATTAGTTTATGAGGAACAAGTATCTTCGACACTGGAAATCATTGATGCTGATCCGGATCCCGAGACGGATCCAACAATTCTAGTATCAATAAAAGTACTCACTGTAGGTGGCCAGTTTGTAATGCTGCCACCCGGAACGCTACTTCCAGGAAGCTCTAATATCAATCTCAATCTCGTGGAAAGTGCCGAGTCACTAGACGCCTTGAGTGGAGGTAGTGGTTTCGAACCACAGGCTAGTCTTGTTGCTAGTGCAACCAACAGAGGACTGAATGTAATGGAGCCTGCTAAAGAGAGACGATTATCGGTCGCTGAACGATCTAAATCAAGTTTTGGCTCTCCTTCTCGCCAAGGGTCTACCATGCGTGACTTGCTGGATGATGCACTGTCGACGGATCTGATACAGGTTGATTTTGGGGAGGTTGTTGAAGGGACACGTATCCGACGAGTGTTTGAACTTGAGAATGCTGGAGATACTGTAATTGATCTTGGTGTGTTTGCTCCAGATGGAGACGAATGGGGTGCCAATACGGATTTCGAGACTGAGACTGCGAAATTCAAGATGGATCCTGTCCTATGTAAAATTTCTGCTAAAACAAAGCAGGTGTTTGAGATATCTATACGAGCCAAACCACCACAAGAAAACAATCAGATCGTGTTTGATTTTACCATTCGCACACGGTCGCTGAAATTCAATAGGGTGGTGCCTATACGAGCGTTTGCTACTGTGCTCCCGAAATCAAGTACAGATGGACTACGATCGTTTGCTAGAGCAGATGACGCTATTGAGGGCACACTGAGTCTTGAGAGGCTGGCAGAGTTTGGGATGGAGTCTGATAAGGGGTTGTGGAAGCTCTTGAGACATGTTGTTAGACTTGATGAGGGCAGACCGTCACATCATCTTGCTAGTATTGATTTTGTTGAGGTATGTCTCGTGTTCCTTTATATCCGCTTGTAGTTTGAGGGATTGTATCAAATTCAAATCATTTTAATTCCCGCGATCTTACATAACGTTTTTAGCCTGATATGTCATGGCCTAGTGTTCATGCACTAGTGACCAGACCACCTCCTCTACCATTGGAGCTGCCAATGGGAACAGCACGTAGAGGTGCTGCCGTTGGTGGAAGGGTTGCGCTTACGACGGAGCCGTTGTATCATGTAAGTTCCAAACTTGGCTAAGAATGATTAAATACGATTTCATGATAGTGCTTGTTGGCGCTTACGCCTATGTATTATTTAGGAACCACCCAATGCATTCGAGACTGCACGTAGACAGGAAGCAGCTCGCTTCATAGCAGGTGTAGAGCGTAAAGTGTCTCTTGTCACAAAGAGAGTGTAAATATTGTAACATGAAAACCACACGTTAAAATATACTGTAATATTCAGCCAAAAGATTCAATCTTATTTTATCAAATATTACATTAGTTGGCAACGGTCATGCGACAAAGAGAGAGGTCGGATAAGAGTATAGGGGATGGAGGCACGCATCAATACTATTTTACTTTACTAACGACTATATCATGAGGTAAGCTAATGAGGCCAATACCAACGACACTGTCGAGATGATACTGGCGTCAAGCCGTATAGACCTGCTATACTGTAAAGCGGCAACCAATTGAGGAGATCCAGTTTGTAACAGAACGGTAGCGGCTACACCGGGTCGCCCACTGCTTAGACAAAACAACATCCAGTTACCCGGTGGTGCCAGGTTTGGGTTTGAGGGCAGCTGCACTTGTATGTGTGTGCCGTTTTTGGAGAGGATTCTTAGCTCTATGAAGCGCTGGTCCGTGCTATAGGAGAAGGGAAAAATTGGTTATTTCTCTCCTCCTAGGGTGTATTGGACGTTAAATCAAATCACCAGTCCTCACTTTGTATTATGGGTAACAGCCGAGTATCTGATAAAGGACACCATGTTGACATCAAATGGATTCGTGGACAGGCCGATATAGAAGGTTGAACCATGGGTTATGATTTTTGGAGCCGATGTGATTACAGGTGCTGGTGTGTTGCTGGATAAGAAGCGTGGATCCAGGTAGGCTGGAGAATAGGCTTCAATTCGGTACTATGTAAAGAAGAGAGGGGTGTCAAACCAACAACAACCAAAAAACCTGTGACAATAAAGGTAATGATGTCTCGCAAAATCTCGAATACCAAAACTTCATCCCATACCTCGAAAGGATCAGTACAATTAACATAAAAGGCACAATTAGAATAGATTTCACCGTCAGCAGTAATATTCTGAATTCCAAACTGGTAGACATCATTCCAGTTTTGTTCTTCACTACCTGCAGCGACAACACGTCCATCAGGCATCAGGACGGCAGTAGAATGATACAATCTGTCTACAGTAGCATTAGGTCCTCGAGTCCATCTTGAACCAGAGGGTTGTAGTGGATCGAAAATGTCGATTCCGTGCACTGGGTAACGAGCGACACCAAATCCGGCTGATCCACCTGCGTATCCGTAAGCACCGCCGTTCAGGTAGGCTATTTTACCATCGGGCATTAGCACTGCGTCTGGCATTACACGCCCTTGTGGGAGTGGATCTACTTTGGTCCATGTTGGGTTTGGGCTGTCTGGTTGGATTCTAAGAAGAACACAATGTTAGAATAATTGCGGATTCATCCCTCTAGAGCAAACGATTAAATAATTTCAAAACTTACGTCCAGCAGGCTTCATTAGCATACAGATCGTTATCATCTGGAACATATTCTGCAACAGAGCTATTGGCTCGTTTGACACCACCACAAAGCATGGCAGTAAATGAGTAATTATTAGCAATTGTCATTGGTAGTATGACCATGGTAGGAGAGTCTAACGAGATGAAAGGAATGAGCACGAGAATCAAAAAATCATCTGGCCGAGTTCTTAAAACCAGCGATAGCACGAAAAACGATTGACTTACAGGGATAGATTAACGGTCGGACATTATCAGGATCGAGTCTGGGTATTGTTGCATAATCCACCGTATCGGTGCTGGGAGTTATCAAAGAGCTGTCGGTTCCTGAGTGAACAAAGACTCTGCCAGATGGTAACAAGAATGAAGCTGGGAAGGTATTGAATGGAAAGGCTAAATAGAAAAAGTTGTTTAGATTCACAATATTATTGTAATTGCATTCGAAACTGAAGGGAACTAAATGGGCCATAAGACTGTCCTGTGCACTGAACGAATGACTCACTTGTATTCAAGTTTGTCAGACTAATTGCTCCAGTCGGTTTCTGACTTGTATATTCGTAGGAAGGCGAGTTTGTTGAAGCATTAACGTGGTGCAAGTCCAAGTTAGTGTTTACACCTCCAACAATCATGGCACTTCCATCTGGCAAAGAAATTGCTGTAGGATACCATCTAGATGTGGCCATTTCAAACATTGGTTCCCAGTATCCGACAGGACATGGTGGTCCACCTGATGGAGAGTCACAGCTGGCGTGATATCTTCGTACAGTGTTGAGTCCGTTTCCGACATCTAGGAGCAACAAGAAAATCAGCAACAATAAATCATCACATGTTTCAAGGGTTCATACAGATTGCGTTTGTGAAGGCATTGTTGATGGTGGAATAATCCCCGCCAGCAATTATTACACTTCCATCGGCCATTTGTACTGGTCCACCCTATACTCGAAAATATGGTGAGTTGGGTGAGATCGAATCGGACTGCTGCAATGCGGGGTATCCTCATGGGAATGATCTTGATCATCGGATCTGATCCATAACTGTTCAAGATGCCTTATATCGTGTTGCTCATAGCTCATAGAGCGAAGTTTGAGTTCATTTTTTAGTGCAAAACTCGGTAATCCTCATAGTATGGTTTCTGGTCTGACTCTGATAACTTTACGAGTAATGCCAATGATAATCGAATTATGTAACATGATTTCAATATCATTTTCCGATGTTTCCGGCCCACGTTTGAGAAATACTTACACAAAACGGCGACGTTGGAATGTGAGTCAATGTGGAAACCAATGGATAGACGTTCAAGTCCAATTCACAAGTAAGTTCTCCATTTCCAGACTATCGACGAATACAATCATGGATCAGCATTCACCCGTAAGCTTGCATGTTTCAAGCTGAGAGGCAGGATGTTGCAACATACCACAGGGTCAAAAGTATAGGGATTTCGAACATAGGGAGTGACATGAGGCCGTTCTGTACATAAAAGCCTGTTTCCAGGAAGTAGAGCCAAAATAATACACACAGTGCCTAGTGGTGATGAAGGTGGTAAGTTACCACCCACCAAATGTGATGAAGGTAAACAAGGACCGCAAGCATAAGAGAGCGGAAGGGAATGGAATGTAAATGCTGCTCTATAAATACGTACTGCTGTTTCCGATGATATTCCAAGACCCAGAGTAGGCATTCACAGTATTAGCGGAAATCGAAATCATGGCCGCAGCCATAAGAAAAGTAGCTGCCTTCATTCTCCTGCAACTGGTTGGTTTTATCCAAACGGTAGAGGCTGAATCCTTAATCGTGCCCTGTAACTAGACTATGTGCCAACGGTCCGTCTTCTCTGCTGGTTGGTTGTCTGCGATGACCCAAGGTGATTCGATGAGTGGCTATTTCAGTCTCAACACCACAGCCAAGCAAAAACACTGAAGTCGATTGACTCATACGGAAGCATCTGGATCGAACTGTATATATGTTTTCACGTAAAGTGATCGGTAAACAATTAGCACACGAACGATTGTCGCATCTAAAAATATACACAAACGGTCTTGTTTTCTTTACTACTGTTACTTTTCGGACACGAGCCGTACACTAACCAAACAAGACTCAATCGATTTGAAAATATAAAATAACGCGTCACGTATCTCGTGGACCCCTCTCGTTGCAAAGATCAAACAAGGGGCCTGGGCGATCGAAAGGACACATCAAGCAGCTACAATCAAGACGTGAATTCTTAGTATCTCGGACATTGACTGATATAGAATCAATTGGTGACCTTTATCTGACGCATGCTAACTTTGACGGTTGGCGTTTCTTCGTTTGCGACCATTTTGTCCATTTTCAGCTTCCGTCAAACCCCACAGATCTGAGAGGAGCTCGGATTCCGAAGCGACGAGGCAGGATTGTTTGGCCCTTGATCGATGTATGTTGATGGAAAGACATCACATCTATTCGGTTCTCTGATTCTGCGCTACTATATCACGGTTTGACTTTTGAATTGAATGAATTCGATTTTCACGACCTAATAAGCACGACGTACAAGGAAAATAAGTCACCCGTAAACAATGTTTAGATGACTTGCGAAGATCATATCGCTTAAATGGAGGGCCATGATAATGTACAATCATGTTTTCGTCGCAAATTTTTGTTACTGCTGACACGCACACCGGCGTCGGTTAAGGGACAAAAATGGCTCTCAGTTGTTGCAAGTCAGTTGGCAGAGCATGCGTCAACTGAGTAGGATCTATTGATATAAGTGAGAATATATATCCAGCACATAAAGATGCTGATAATGCGGATTTGAGAAAAAAAATTTGGGATGTGATTGTTGCTCAATTGGCAAAAGATCAGAAATGGGTGAAGTACCTTCTTGATGAGCGATTAGTTGAATAACTCCTCCTGCTTCTATTATGTGTTGAATGTGGTCTCTGAACTCTTCCAAACTGGCATCGATTTGATATGAGTAAGGAGCTAGTTTAATGCCGGATTGTTGGCTGCAGTTTGCGCGGCGATACTCTTTTCTATTCGTTTCCTACGGCCCTGCCTCGTTCCTAGCTAACTTCTCGTCCCGTTCTTCGTCGTGGTGTTTCTGACATTTAAGTGTTGGTGTGTCACGCTTCGAGCCTCTTTGCATGTTGAGGTGTATGTTTTGATAGTCCACATAATGCCAGTTTGGGAGATGGGTGGTATTTTTGCAGAGACACAGGGCGACACCACTGTCTGCAAGAGTGTGAGGAACACTCTTCTTATTCGAGAAGGATGAAGGAGGTTTTAGAGGTGGAAGGTTGCCAGTAGAAAATATCGATGAAGCAGCCATGCCATGTACACTTCCAGCAGGTGTCTGTGATGGTAAAGTGTGGCGATTCTTTAGAGTGCTCAAAGCTTCATATGAAGGCGACCGTAATCGCAATAAGCAATTCCGAGAGGCGAATTCATCTCGATCGTAGCTCAAGCAGAACTAAATTGTTACAGTTGACATTACGATAACTTTTCTTCTATGGCTCCGGTTCCGTTAACAGCAGTTTATTGAGAAAGCACCCAGAGAAAGCCTTGCAAAGAAATACGATTGTTCATAATCTGTTGAAATGAAAGCTGGCCAAGCAATTCTGGGCTCCAAGTAGCTATGGCTGTGTCATAATGCTGTGTTGAGCGCCTTAGAGACGATGATGAGTGATTTCACGGGTTTCTCATAAAAGGTTGGCGGGAATGAGATACTGCAGTAGACGATATTACATGTTCAATGAAAATTTTCACATGGCCGCCGCGTTCAGATTCCCAACCTGCCCTCCAACAACATTCTCATTTTCACACCTCGTTTTCAAGCAGCTTGCCGTAATTCTAACGAAGACAAAGACTAGCAAGCAAATGAAAATGGAAGGCGATAGCTTCCAAACCAACTACGAAGGTACCTGTTTCCGTTTCAGCAGCAATTCAGATTTCAATCGTCTTTGGGGAAGTTGTTTAAAATTGAAGACAATGGAGAATGTGCTTATTGTAAATTGGAGAATGGGACAATAAGTGCTGCCAGTTGATATTTTGCTACTTGATTTCAAGCAATCAGCAGTCGCTCACTTCAACATGTCTTCAAAAGCATGGGACATCTAATTCAACGTCGACATCAAAAAAACAACATTTCAACAACATTCAACAATTCCCGCTACAATAATCATCAACAATTATCAGCAATCGCATTTCAACATTTAACATTACAACTGATCAACAACTTGAACTAATCAACAACCATCATTCACCTCTTCAACAAATTCATTTTTTGCTCTTCATCAACTTGGACTCGGATTATCTACAAGCAGAACGTGAAAGATCACCTGGCCCGCATCGTGACGAGGAATCCAATGAAAGAGAGCGTGAACGAGAACGCGACCGTGATTTTGATCGTATCCAAGATGACGGCAGATCCAAGGAACACGATGAAAACTCTATACAGAATGCAAATAATGGTGCAGGAGGAGGCGAAACAGACACAAATGGATCATCTCGTGGACGGTATGTCATCGCATTATTGCCTTTGCTTGGCTTTGTGTGTCTGCTTAGATTCGACATGACAACAGATTTTTATTCTTTCATTTGAATAGTGCCGAAGCCAAATCAAACCCAGGAAACAATCTTCATGTATCCGGGTTATCAACAGCTCTCAAAAACGAAGATCTCAGAGAACTCTTCAAGAACTTTGGAAGGATTGAAAGCTTGGAAGTTGTTCGTGATCCTCATACAGCTGTAAGTATCAATGGAAACTGCTGCCATATTGTAGACCTGTGGTTTGTAGTCGTCCATTATACCAAAAAGAATGTGATGCTGATCAAGTTTGATCGGGGGGCTTTTCTCCCCAGAACAGCAGTCTCACCAAATTTGTTTTCTTTCTGACAGGAATCTCGAGGCTTTGCTTTCATCACTTTTGAGGATGTCGAAGGAGCAGAAGCAGCCATAAAAGCTATGAATGGAACAAATCATCAAGGAAAGTTCATGAAGGTCGAAGTCGCTAGGCGAGCTCGTCCAAGGACTCCGACACCTGGTCGTTACTTCGGAAGCAAAGGTAATGTTTGTCGAACTGCACGAGTCTTTGTTTATCAGTGTTGTGTCTGGTCTTGTGTTGATGAACAAGACTTCCAACACTCACCAAGCATCTCACTCTTTAACATTTATCAGTCGGTCGAGATGATCACCGCGGTCAATCGTATCGAGGTTCAAGAGGCCCATCGTCACATCACCAATCGTATGGGCTACCAGCCATAGACCAATATCGCCCTGATCCATATTCGCGACGAGACGATCGCCGAGACGACCGCAGAGATGATCGAAGGTCCCACGACAGCTACCGAGACTCGTACCATGATCCATATGCTCATCGTGGTCGCGACTCATATCGACGAGACGACTATGATGGTGGTGGACGACGAGGAGGAGGTGACTATTACCAAGGAACGGGTAGCCGATACCGTGACGAACGGCCTCCACAGCAAGACCATCGTGAAGCCGATCGACGTGAGTATGAGGAACGTACTCAACGTGATTATGATCGTCGTTAGGATTAATAGGTCTGATGGTGTAAAAAGGTATAATCGTAGAAGAATGCATGCTGTTTTTTTGCAAAAAAAAAGTCGAAACCAGAGGTATAGAATGAGAGAAAGGTGTTTGGACATTCAATAAGAATAACCTTTGTTTGTAAACTTATTAAAAAGATGTCTTTGCTTAAATCAAAACGTTGCAATTTGCAGACGAAACAAACATTGTGTCGGTAAGAGGAGTGTCATTTCCATCGTGGTTTGTTCAGGATGCAATGATACTCCCATTGGTATCAATTTGTCTAAAGATCACCTCATCGACGCAGCATATCAAGCAATTTCAGTAAACCTTCCAATGCCATAGCTAGTTCGCCCTATAGCAGTGCTATTAGACGTCTAAGGAGCAGAAGTGGAGGAGGTGTACACAATGCAAATCTCTTCAGAAAGAAAGCCTGTCTCTTTTACTACTGGCCAGCACACTGTGAACTCTGTTTGGGCAGTAAAAACTTGAGTATTTGACCACCGATTGACATGTTTCAGCAACTTATCAGGTAGAAAAACATCCATTTTGAAGTGCTGGGATATTGCCTTTAACTGCTGTCTATTGTGCTCCTTAAGTTCGCGTCTTTTCGATAGATGTTGGCGAAAACACATCAATGTACCGCAGTGCCATAGGCATGGACGTCAAAAGTATCACGAATCGCAGCCGACAGCAATCTTCGCTATTGCAATGTGCGTCTGTGTCTTGCTCCCAAGTGTCCAACTGTCCAAGTACAGAAAGAGAAGCTTTATAAGAATATAGTGTTAGTGTAGTTAGTACATTAATTTGATATCAGAATCCTACATCAGCACTCACTGCTCCAATTCTACCACCATTCAGACGACACCTGAACCAGACAACAGTTCTTAAGGACAGCGACATCCATTGACTGGCACTGTTTTAGGAAGAGAGACCCACCAATAGTAACTGTTGAGAAAGTTACTATTCCAATAGCCCAAGGAGTGCTATTGGCTGACCCGACTGCATCTATTGCCAGGCCCTTTGCCTAAAGTTTGCGTTGATGTTGAAGGTTGCGTTGATGTTGAGATGTTGAAGCTTGAGTTGGAGGTTGGGAGGTTGATGAGGAGTGCTGGAAAGCTGCTGATTTATTGAAGGGGCGAGGGAGGTATAAACCACCATATGGTGAGCGAGCAGCTACCATCAATTTGCCGGTCAGGGAATAGAGCTGAGGAATGTAAAACAAGGCTGTAGGCAGCCCGGATGCAGGACCCCCACGAGTTGGAAGGGACATTGCTGCCCAAACCAGCAGACCAGTAGTGCTGACCCAATGATGATAACTGCAGAGACTAAAAAATCATTAATGACGGCTCTGCGTCGTTGTGGGCGCGGGAAGGACCTTTCGTAACAGCTTGAATATAGATTAAACCACTTTGTAAATGGTGGTTGTGTTTGGGGAGATTTCGACCAAATGTTTGTTGACAAGCAACCCAAATAAATCGAGTGAACAGAAGTTCGACCTTTGCTCTTGTATCCAAATGAAATTTTCAGAGCCGATTCCTCTGCGTGTCAATCTTCAATCTGAGATTTGGCGAGAAGGCACACTATACATGCGATGATTTTCATAATTGTTGTCCAAGTGGTTCCTTGAACAAGAGGGAATTTGCCGTAATCACCCGATATCACGTCTCAGAAAAAATCCGTGTGACAATCACTATTTTGAAATCACAATCACTTTGTGATTTTCGACCATTCTTTAATTCAGCGGTTGATCTAGCTTGTCAACACATACTTCATATTCGACTAGTGCCAAATCTACCAAAAATGATTAGAGGAGCCATCTTTTCTACCATGCTGTTGGGGTTTGCTACATTTGCAAATGCTCATTCACCTGGACGTCATAATCATGTACATGCGATCCTCCAACGTAAGTGCAAAAAAGAGATCCGTCATACTGTATCGTGATATCCAGTAATCTGCTTCTAAACACCACCGATTGCATATTAACAACACCCTCCTTTTCTCAACGTTCAGGCGATGACAGCTCAAACATTTCAGCAGTAGCAGACGTAACAATGAATTTCATGGTTAAATCCGCTAAGAATCAAGCATGATGAACTCATATTCTCGCACTTCCACTCATTTAGATTTGTGCTGCTGAAGCTTCAGATGATTACGACCTTCCAATCCACATTGCTGGCATCTTTATTCTTTTCGCCGTCTCGTCTCTGGGAATATATGGAACTATTGCTCTTGGAAGCTCCAAGTTGCAGAACAATCCTAACGTATTGCTGCTATTGCAAATCATCAAGTTCTTTGGAGCTGGTGTCATTGGTACGGCATTTGCGCCTCTTGTCATTTTTTGGTTCGTTTCGTTTGTACCTTGTGTTTGAAAAGGTGCTTCATTTTACTTTCCTAATGCATTACTCGTTTTTATAGTCGCTACTGCTTGGATACACATGCTACCAGGCGCATTTGGTCAATTCACGTCACCATGTCTTGAAGGATGGTGGACCATTTATGGCGGGTATGATTTTTCTTCTTCATGGGATTCATGAAGGGCTCTGTATTCACGGACGTTTGCTTTTGCTAGAAACTGGGTTGGAGCTTTTGGTCTATTGGCAGCTTTCATCGTTCAACTGGTCGAGGTAAAAACAGGATCGAGCACTTTATTCATCCACGAACGGCAGTTATTCGTATCACCTATTCGAACGTTTAGCTGACACGTCTCTTCTTCACGACCCAGTTTGTAGCGATTTCGAAACAAGACAAGAGAATCAAAGACCAGCATAGTCACAAAGCCATTGATATCGAAACTCAGTCAACTACACGCCTACATGTATCGGATCAACTGGTCGCTGATGTGAAACTGGTGGACGTTACTGGCCATGTGCACGGTGAAGAAATCGTCCTGAGAGATCTCAGCACCGTTCTGCTTGAGGTAATGGTTCAAGTGTTTTGTTCTCTTGTGAAGAAAACGTGCCATGACTGACTGCATTGATTCTTTCGTTTAGGCCGGCATCATCTTCCACTCTGTCATTATTGGACTTGCTTTGGGAACCGCCACATCTGAATTCAACACGTTGCTCATCGCACTAGCCTTTCATCAAATGTTTGAAGGGATGGCATTGGGGACCCGTATTGCTGAATTGCAGACATCTTTCTGGAGAAAGGTGTTTGTTTATGGGATTGCATATCCTTTGACTACGCCACTTGGTATGTTTGTGTGAAGCAATGAAGCTGAGCCTTGCTTTCGCATAGATAAACCACATTCGTTGACCTTTTTGTGCTTACATATTTTCTTGTTGGAATGACATAGGTACCGCAATTGGGATCGGAATACGGTCGACATTCAATGAGAATTCTCAAGCCATCATTCTCACTCAAGGAATTTTTGATTCGTTATCGTAAGTGTCTCGTTTCCTACATCTCAGTTTGTCACAGCTCGATGAGCTATTTCCATCACGTCCAACTGTTAATACACTATCTCCAACATTCCTTGTAGAGCTGGAGTCTTGATATACAACGTAAGTCATCGTAGCACTTTAATGCCGTCTTTGTCGGTTGATGATATCTCAAATCTAACAAAGCTCTTTCTTCGCTTCCACTCAGGTATATGTCGAATTGATTTCCGTAGAAATGAACCACAACTCAGTGTTTAGACAACAATCTACCCTCAGAAAATCAATCATGTTTGCAAGTATGTGGTTGGGAGCTGGGCTTATGGCATTTATTGGCAACTATGCATAATAAACGAGTTGGGTGTTCATTAGAATCACACTAAAAATGGAAGGAAGGGGGAGAGACCTTGCACATTATGATTCATACCAAGAATTTTCTAGTTTGAAAAAAAAAAGAGTTCACGAAGACAATAAATTCCTGGTTCTACCATTACCAGATCGGAAATGGTGGATTTCGTTGCTTGCGAGTCTTTTGAGGTCGTTGTGCATAGCAAAATTTTGAAAAGAGATTCATACTCGGGTCTAAAGCAACAAGCAATATTGCCTACACATCTCTTGTAGTGAGCAACTGAAATTGTGGGGTTGAAACACGGTCGAAAGAGGTTATCCCATGCAGCTGATGGGGGCGACCGTCTGGTACAATACTTCCTCATAGTTCAATGTCCCAAGTGTTGGAAGGGAGGGCTTGACACTCAGACCTTAGGCCTTTCACGTCGAGCTATTATAGCTCGACATGTATTAATGTGCGGCGAGTGGTATCCATATGCGTGTGAAAATTCGACGACCAAAGTATCGTCAAATGATGCTTGAGAGGTACTTCCTATATTCAGAATATTCAGCAGGTAGTCCATTAAATTGACGCGAATATGAAGAGAATACACGTGAATAAATGACCTTCAGTTCAAGCTCAATATTCAATATTCACTGAAAAGTACCTCTACGTGAACGTTCTGCAAATCCAAACTTCACAACTTACAGAGACGTGGAAGAAAGAATGTTACGAAGACAAGTAAGGATCCTCGTCTCTCTGAATAAGTCTCGACGACTATCTACTAGTAAGCACCAGTAATATTCGGACGGAATTTCTGTTTGGTCAATTCACGTTTTTGTTGAATGTGTACTGAATTTCATGATTTGTTGTAATATTTAGATGCATCCAGGAAGCCTCTATTTGACAAGATTCTCATTGCAAATCGAGGAGAAATCGCTTGTCGTGTAGAAAGAACGGCCGTGAAATTGGGTATCAAAACTGTTGCTGTTTATAGTGAGGCTGACAAGAATGCAATGCATGTCCAAATGGTACGCGTTTACATCTTTGAGTTGGTGTAATTTTCTGATATTCTTTTGTAATTAACTTAGGCCGATGAGGCATACTTGATTGGACCACCCCCGTCGTCTGAATCCTACTTACGAGCAGACAAGATCATACAGATCGCAAAAGACTCTGGAGCACAAGCTATACACCCTGGCTATGGCTTCTTATCCGAAAATGCCACGTTTGCGGATCAAGTCACAAAAGCTGGACTTACTTTTATTGGGCCTCCTGTTGACGCTATAATTGCAATGGGTTCCAAGAGGTATGCTATAGTTCAATTGATATTGGGATCCAAATGAAGATCATGAATCTGACATGTTACTTGAACCAGTGCTTCAAAAATCATCATGACGAACGCTGGTGTACCAGTCGTTCCTGGATACCATGGTGAAGAGCAAGGTGTAGATTATTTGAAGAAACAGGCTGATGTTATTGGATATCCTGTATTGATCAAGGCTATTATGGGTGGTGGAGGAAAGGTGCGAAAAGCAGTTGCTGGCCGCTGATGACATAAAAAGTCACATTGTTTCGACAATTTAGGGAATGCGTATAGTTGACAAGCCAGAGGTATGCCGTGGAGGTCAAAACTCTGCTACTTTGATAGTGACTCTGTGTCGTTCTTGTCCTTTAGGACTTTGAAGCCATGCTGGAATCATCCCGACGCGAAGCACAAAAGTCATTTGGAGACACCAAAGTTTTGGTAGAGAAATATTTAGTACGACCCAGGTACTACTAGTTGGAAGCCACAACTCATAGACCCAACGATCCCGACTGACAGCTAATTTTCCATTCACAGGCATGTTGAAGTTCAAGTGTTTGCTGATAAACTTGGGAATGCAGTTTATCTGTTTGAAAGAGACTGCTCAGTGCAACGTAGACACCAAAAGATCTTAGAAGAAGCTCCAGCGGTGAGTATGGGACACGGCCACGCCCGATTTTTTTCTCGTACTCATTTCATAGTCCTATTTTAGCCTGGTCTAACACAAGCCCTACGAGAAGATTTGGGAAACAAGGCCGTAGCAGCTGCTCGAGCAGTGAAATACGTCGGAGCAGGAACCGTGGAATTCATCCTAGGTATAGCGACAGTGAGTTGAAGACGCAAAGTTGAACGAGATCCCTCATCCGGTTGTTTTGCAGACACGACAACAAACAAGTTTTACTTTATGGAGATGAATACTCGATTACAAGTCGAGCATCCAGTCACTGAAATGGTGACTGGGACGGATCTGGTTCATTGGCAACTAGAGGTAAATGAGTGCTGTATCTTTGGAGGGGAACGACTCGCAAAACAAGACCTTACCAAATCACGCATGAATTCGTATAGGTCGCAGCTGGAAATCCATTACCTCTGCTTCAGCACCAGCTTGCATTAAACGGACATGCTTTTGAAGCTCGTATATATGCTGAAAACCCAAACAAGTAACCGAAAACATCCTCCATCTTTAATATCTGCACTGTTTTTGTCTAACTCTGCTCCTCATGTAGTAATTTCTTACCTGATACTGGACCATTACTGCATTTGAAAACACCTGTAGCATCACCATCTATTCGTATAGAGACTGGTGTCCGAGAAGGAGACGCGGTTTCAGTCTATTACGATCCCATGATATCGAAACTGGTAGTTCATGGTGAGGATCGTACTGCAGCATTACGGGTCTTGAGGAAGGCTTTAGGAGAATTTGAAGTTGTTGGTCTGAAGACCAATATTGAATTCTTGAAGGCTTTGGCTGGGAATCAGGGGTTCGTTGATGCTGATGTTGAGACAGGATTTATAAAGGTTTGAAAGCATTCTCCGCTTGCTTAAAGTGACTTGGTTTTCATCCTGACCTTCTTCATCCGGCAGAAACGTGAGGCAGACTTGTTCCCACCACCGTCGCCATTACCACCTCTCGTGATTGCTCAAGCTGCCCTTTCAATCTTAATCAAGCAGCTCCGAGCATCTCAGAAGGAAGCTAGATTGTCTCAAGGTAAAGGACTTGTTGATCAAGCAGAAAAACTCTCCCTTTGTGTCCTCTAACAAGCAATATCTTGTAAGATTACTATTCACCATGGAATCAAATCGCATTTCGTCTAAACCACGCCATGTCGACAACAATAACCTTCATCGACAACTCAAAGACATGCAATGTGGTTGTTGAGTACATATCACCAGACACACTATCCATGACCGTAACGGATGGTACAGGTGCTGTTACTCGATATGATTCAGTCACTCTGAATTGGAAAGGCATGGATGTCTTTTCATCTTCAGATGCAATTGAAGTGGTAGCTGATGTTGGTGGACGTAAAGTGCGAGGAAACGTTGTTTGGGAACGTAATATTGATGGAGAAACGTGTCATGTGTTTCAAGATGTGAGTTAAAATGTCATTCTCGCGGTTTGCGTGTGTTGGAGGGGGGGTTTCCCCGGCAGTTCTCTTTTTGATTCTCAATCATTCCTTCCCTTGTCACACTTTGTAGGGAGTCAACTACACCATCACCAAACCATTACCGACATATTTAACTCACGCAGCTAGCATAGGAGGTGCTAGTGATGTCCGAACACCCATGCCTTGTAAAATATCATCTGTTTCTGTTAAAGTTGGGCAAAAGGTTGAGAAGGGACAGACTCTTGTGATTCTTGAGGCTATGAAGATGGAGGTAAGCTGTTGGTTGTAACTAGTCAGAGTGTTTGTTGCCGTGCCTTTCCAAGCGCGTGCCAGGTACTGTATTAACAACCTCCTTTTTCGGTTTAGCATGTAATGAAGGCACCTGAAGCTGGTGTGATTAAGAAGGTCCATTACAGTGTTGGAGACCTTGTTGCAGAAAAAAAGTTGCTGATTTCGTTTGAATGATTTAACTTTTGGTCTTGTTTGCTTCTTTGCCAGTCTGAATATTTTTCATATTTGTAACTCTCTAGACGCGTAAATAACTGATTTAAATAGTGGAAAAATACTTAATAAGACGGGCATATTGGCGAGTAACCTGTTTTCAAACCAAGACGTACGCACTTCACAAAACTTCAAAACTTCAAAAACTCAGAAAAACCAAACCTCGTAACATGAGTGGGGCCTTCCAATTGAGTGCCTCATTAGCAGGACATAGTCAAGATGTAAGCAAAATGATTTCCTATTACTTTACATTCCTCGTTATTGTTTAAAAGCAGCCATTTCTGACATTTAATTTGCACACATAAAGGTTCGCGCTGTAGCATCAGGAGGAGCAGGCATGATATGTTCAGCATCCCGAGACGCGTCAGTCATTACATGGACACGTACGGACGGTGCTTCCAAGTGGGATTCGGTCAATGTCATCAGAAGTCACGACATCAAGTTCGTGAATGCCGTTGCGATCTTGCCACCTTCTGCTTCTCACCCTCAAGGTAATTACAAAGTTAAAAAGATTGATATTATCGGACTGTATCAACTGATTTTCTGTCCTTTTTTCTTTTAAAAGGATTGGTCATTTCAGGTGGACAGGACAAGATAATACACGCTGCTGATCCTCTCATTCCTGGAGATCAGCCTGCGTACATGCTCATAGGACACACTGAGAATGTGTGTGCTTTGACTGTAGCTGCCAATGGTGACATCATATCTGGATCGTGGGACAAGTAAGCCCTACAAGTCGATTTGGTGTCCTTGGACAAGAGCTCACAAGTCTTTCCTTCAGAACTGCCAAAATATGGAGGGACTGGAATTGCCTCCACACTCTGGAAGGCCATGAAGCATCTGTATGGGCTGTATTATCTGCAGGGCAAGATACTGTCTTGACTGGTAACAAGAATCATTTGCTTTTTGTGCCAGTCCTCCTTCATCTTACATCCTTATCTTTTCATAGGCTCTGCTGACAAGACAATAAAGTTATGGCGTAATGGTCGCAATGTCCAAACGTATAACGGACATACAGATGCAGTTAGAAGTCTAGGATGGATCTCCCAAACTGGTCAATTTATATCTGCTGCCAATGACGCGTGAGTATTCAAAGGTACAAAAACCAGAGTAAGAAAAAACCGGGATTGACAGAATTTTAAATTATTAGAACCGTCAGGATATGGAATATGGATGGCCAGTGTGTGCAAGAGCTATACGGCCATACTGCTTTTGTATACTCTGTGGCGGTCTTGCCAACCGGAGAGATAGTCTCTAGTGGTGAAGATCGAACCGTACGAGTCTGGAAGGGTAAGCGTTACAGTTTGAATCTTTTGACTGTGATGTACGGTGCACCAAAAACCACACCTTTGTACATCAGTATATGGTAGATGGAGGTCTAGCAGTGGTAGGCTAATGATCCTCTTTATGTGTAGGAGGAGACCTTGTGCAGACTATCACACACCCGTGCACGTCTGTTTGGAGTGTTGCTGCTCTGCCAGATGGCGATATTGTTACTGGAGGTAGTGACGCACTCGTACGTGTATTCTCGAGAAGGTCTGAAGCGTTGGCGGATGCTGAAACCATTAAGGTACAGAAAATACGCAACACGTCCGTTTTTTGCTACTTTCTAATTTATCACTTTTTAGGACTTTAATGAGGCTGTTGCCAATCAGGCCATACCTTCGTAGGTTTGCTTTGTGATAACGCTTGATAGAGCAGCTTTTCAAATGTCATGTATCCTCTAGAAATCAAGTTGGTGATGTCAATAAGGACAAGTTGCCTGGGGTAGAGGCTCTCAGTAAATCAGGTATGTCGAGTGACCGTTTCAAGGAGCGATTCGCTGTATATTTACTCAGCTCTGTATCTTATCTTAGGCAAGAAGGATGGAGATGTCATAATGATTCGAAACGGAAATGTGGTTGAAGCACATCAAGTAGGTCTTTGCTCTATAAAGAAACGACGCTTTCATGTAAAAGGGATTGCTAATCACCCGCCATGTTAGTGGGAACAAACCTCAAGTCAATGGACGAAAGTAGGAGAAGTAGTAGACGCTATAGGATCAGAACGTAAAAAGATATTTAATGGTCGGGAATACGATTTCGTATTCGATGTTGATATTGGAGAGGGTATGCCACCCTTGAAGCTACCATACAATGCTTCTGGTAAGTATAATTACGGGTAGTGGTAGCACACAGTAATCGTCTTAACATCATTTTGGCTCACATCCACAGAAAATCCATATTTCGCTGCACAACAATTCTTGGAAACGAACGAATTATCGCCAAACTTCTTGGATCAAATTGCTCAATTTATTATACAGAATGCCAAAGGAGTCGAAATTGGAACTGATTCTGGACCTTCGGATCCCTACACAGGTATATCTCGACCAAAGGCTGGTTTTTTTGCAGGTCGCATGTTGTGTGTCTGAATGTGGTTGCTTGCAGGTGGTGGGAGATACGTTCCAGGCCAAAACTCGCAGGTACGACTATCATCCTTTGTCGATGTCAACTAGGATGGCATCAAATTTCACAGTTCGTTCGACCTTCTTTTAGGCTGCCCCAACAACATCATCCTCAATAAATTCGTCAAAAGGAAAGGCTGCTGTAGCCACTTCGTCGTTAGTACCGCAGGCAAGCTAGTCCTTTCTCCATGTATGTTTGTCGACTTTTGTTGTTATTCACACGTTTTATGGTGACTTTCAGAAGGAATATGCAAGTTTCAAGGCCGCAAATATTTCAGCTATTCGTTCCAAGATACAGCAATTCAACAATGAATTGTCAGCCACTCCTGTAACTTCAAACTAGTTTTCGCACCGTAAAAGAAAACGTCTCCTAACCCCATCCATGTTAGGCTCTCCAACTGGACACTTCATCGTTGACCATTCTGGCTCGTGTTTGCACCTTACTGGAGAGTGCGGGAGCAACCAACAGCACTGTAGCATTCACTGTTGAGGATATGGGAGTTGTGGAAAAAATGGCCTTTGAATGGCCACTTAACAAACGATTTCCAGGTATGCCCTTCGACGTTTGACCTTCATTGGGTTCTTTGCCACTTGACAAACAATCTTTTTTTGCGACATTTTAGCTGTCGACCTTTTACGACTGTGCCTTGCATATTCGGCACAACCAATCCTGACACATGGGGCTACCTTTATTCAAAAACTTCTCTCTCTGTGTCCTCCAGGACCTCAATTGTCTAAAGAAGAAGAAACGAATCTGATGCTAGCACTACGGGCTTTGGCCAACATATATTTACACCCTGCTGGACGAAAGGTTATTGCAAGTACACGACAACAGGTATGTGTGGCAAATCAAGCGTGAATGGTCAACGATCGGTATTGCAAGAACTCAATTTTTTTTTCTCCTCTTCAGATATTTGGAGCCATCAAAGAGTCTTGGCGTGGAAGTGTAAACAAGAATTTGAGGTTGGCGTTTGCTACTGTTTTGCTCAAGTATGTCTCGCTTCTCATGTTACGACCTTATATGTTACCAACGAAACGGAATGTGAATTCTGACACTTTATTGTGCAAATCAAATAGTGCTAGTATACATGCTGCAGAATTACCGGATGAGTCTTTGGCTATTGATATGGTGGCACTGATTCTCGAAGTGAGAACTGTTGTGTGTCACCACAGGATCTTTTTGTTATTATTACACTTTGTTTCTGAAACACAACTCCTCTCCACTCTTGTAGTTCTTGATTGCTGACAATGATTCAGAATCAACATTACGTGGACTTGCAGCTCTTGGAACTCTGGTACGTGTTATGAATCGCCGTTTACAGAGACTGTTCGTGTGAGCCAAACACTGAAACGCATATTTTCCTGCTCCTTAGGCATATAACAGTAGTGAAGGAAAGAGTGCAGCTAAAGCATTGGAAGCATCCTCTCAAATTACTTCATTGGCACCAAGATCTGCTGGGGCCGATGAATTGAAGTTTAGAGAAATTGCTAATGCTGTTAGGAGTATCATTGCATCATGATGACACGCATGAAATTGCACCCTATAAGTTTATAACCGTTATGCAACGGTCTAAGAATAAACAATGCATTCTCTTTCATTTAGAACTGAAGTTTACGAAACAAGAGTTCTGGTTTCATGCCAAGATGGATTTCATTTTTTCGCAAGTTTCGGCCAATATCAGCTGAAGTACAAGAATCGAAATTTATTATAGTACAATTTATTTGATACAGGAGCGGGGAAGTAGCAACCATTTCAGACACACTAACCCTTTATTCGGATCCTTCGCTCTCCTTAGTCTTGAGAGCACGTTTCCTGCGCTTGACACTATTTTGTTTGAGTTCAGGAGGCCTCTTTTTCCCGTTATTCTTTTCACTACAAAGAAGGGCAGCATCAGTGTCAGAATCACATATCAAAACTCATGACAATTAAGAATTGAATCAGTGCATTTAGAGAAAATCATTACTGACAATAGATTGCAAGCATTGCAAACCACATTCCCTTCAGGATCACGTCTCCAAACTGGTGTAGAGGATGTCCCACAGTTAAAGCAGCATAACACCGACGTTCCGTTATCATTTCGTACGTGATAATGCATTCGAGGGATTCGAGGTGTTTTGCTCAATCCACCATTTTGTTGCATTTGATCGTGCTGTTGCTGATCATCAACCTGATACTGATGATTGTGGTTGTCCAGATTCTGCTGATGATTGTTGCAAGTGGGCGGAAGAGGAAGGTTGAATATCGGCGGTTGGACAATTGGATGATATGGCAGTTGCAGTGGCTGAGCACTAATGCTATGATTTATACTACCGCTACTACTACTTGTACTGTTACTAATTGGTGGTGTATCATAGTAGTATGTAGGTATAGTAATGTTTGTGTTTGGTTGTTTCACATGTGTCAGACTGGGACATGTGTCCAGTTCACATACTGGAATTTCGGGGATGTTGAGTAGGCATGGATCTAGAAGATACTGCATATACTGCTCTGGATTGAAGAGCACGGGAGATTGATCATCCTATTCGAATGAATAACGATGGGGTTTGAGCCAACTTGACAGAGTGCGCAATTGCAGAATAAACAGCACCCACATTGACAGGTGAATACAAATCCAAGTGAAGATGACGATGTTCCTGTGACAGACCCATGTGAGATGACGAGGAGCATGTCTGAATAACTATATCCTGGTGTGCGCGAGTTCCATCGTGATGATTATGGTTTGGAGCAGCAGAAGTACAAGCACCTTGCTCAGTAGCAAATGAGTCCACATGGATATGATGGTGGATGTTCTCATCCTTGGCATCAAACAGGGTGAATGACTGACAAGAAGCCTGTCCATCAGCAGAGGTTGCTCCATGTTTGCACTTTTGGGCAATGTTGATGCAGAGCTCGTTTCGCCTTCGAGTCTTTGAGTGGTATCCTCTCCATAGCAAGTTCTGGCAGCGATTCAAGTCCAGTCGATTGGAGAATAGCAGTTGAGCCTGTTGTATATAGTATGTTGGTTTGAATTTGAACTCAGCACGTAATCACAAGAAATCACCATACTGGCTTAAAGTGCAAAGTATACCTTGTCGTTCTGTAATAGAGTATGCATATGGGCAAGCATGGCAAGCTCATCAAGGCTTCCATTCTTGACTATCGACTGTACTCTGTCGAATAGCTCCATTTTGGATGTGTTTCTTGGGTTCTTGAGCATCGCACACAGAATGACAGGAGCATGACTTTAGAAAGGGTGTGCCAAGGGTGTGATCATACTATGAACATGCACGCGATGCGAACTTGTACCGTTGCAGTTTAAACGTGATGAAGATCAATCTGAGATGCTTCAACCAAAATTTTCACTCAAAGCTATTCAGCCAAGCTCAACGTGCTCTTCACGTTTCTATATCCATATATCATGGAATTATACGCGATATCAGCCGAATAAATTAGAGCTTGAAGGTATTCCATCAATTCCTCTCAAATGAGCGTTCCTACTATCGCAAACACAAGGTTCCAACGAGAGCTCAGCAAGTCCGTCATGGCAACTCAGGCAAGTACAGTCATGGCCTTGTATTCAGACGATGCCCCTATATTAACTGTATTCAACTTGTAGGAACACTATTTGGTAGTTGGCGGAGGAGGGTTTTTGGGAAGATACATTGTCGAAGCTCTGCTAGCCCGTGGAGAACGAAACGTCGCTATATTCGATATAAGACAATCCTACTCGTTAGCCAACGCCAAATTCCATATCGGAGACATTACCAATATTGACAATGTCAATGAAGCTTGTCAAGGAAAATCAGTCGTCATTCACTGTGCATCGCCTATTCACGGTGCAGATGCCACCATATATAGGAAGGTCAACGTAGATGGAACCAGGAATGTCATTGATGCTTGTGTCAAACAAGGTGTTCGCAAACTGGTCTATACTAGCTCAGCTTCGGTCATCTACAACGGAAACGACTTGCATGGAGCTGACGAGACTGTACCTATCTGTGAAGTGCCTATGGATGCTTACAACGACACAAAGGTACTTGGCTGTTATTTACAGCTTGTTGGAATTGGACATATCTCGCGAGATGTCATCTCCTCTTTTGCTCTCTCTGACACAACCACCTATCTAGGCTCAAGCGGAGGTCATGGTATTAGCTGCTAACGCCAAAGGAAATCTACTGACTACTGCTTTACGACCATCTGGTGTATTTGGTCCACGAGACACTCAAGTCAGTTATGGAATGGTCCAAGCTGCTAAACGTGGTCAAACTGGATTCATGTTGGGCGACAACTCTACTCTATTCGACTTTACCTATGTCGAGAATGTAGCTCATGCTCACATTCTAGCTGCCGACAAGTTGGAGGCTAGTGGTGTTGCTGGAGAGGTGAGCATAGAGAAAGGCAGGGCATCTTGTTTGGTCGTCTCAAGAGAAGTTAGAGCGTCCGTTGCAATCCAAAGATTCGTTAATCTCTTAAAATCTTTCATGCATTAGGTATTCATCATAACCAACGATGAACCAATGTTCTTTTGGGATATGCCCAAAGCATTATGGGCCGGTCTAGGTCACAAAAACACTATGGGAATACGTATCCCATTCCCAATAGCATTCTTCATCGCCTACATCGTCGACTTTTTCGTTTGGGTGCTCAGACCAATCAAAAAGCTTGACCCTACGTTTACTGTATTCAGAATCACTCTGTTTGCACGCAATCGTTACTTTTCTTGTGAAAAAGCCAAGAAGAGGTTGGGGTATAAGCCCCCGGTCACTATGGAAGAAGGTATTCGACGAACTGTTGAGTACTGGAAGGAGGTTAGTGAGAAATTGTTGTTGTCAACACGTGGCACATTGTTTCGACTTGACGAGTTCTGACATGTTTTCCGGTTGCCTCACTAGGTTGAGCGATCCAAAACTACCAAATCGGAATAAATTTGTAGTTTGTCACATTATTATAGATCAGATTCTTCAGATTGTAACGTATCCCGTGTTATTGACTCGGTTGTGCACTAAAAAATAGCCTGTTAGCGGTGGTAGAGCTTAATACAGGCTTCCGACGCGTATAGCTAATGCTTAGAGGCTCTGACGTCTGAATGCTGAAGTGCGTGGTCCTCTTCAAACTCTTGTTCACCATCGTCGCATTTCAAAGCTATGGAGGAGCTTCTCGGCCTTCAAGTTTCCAAGCTAAAGGAGGTAAGCCAATGCTGTCTCGGCTCGATAAGATCACAATTCGCCTACTCATAACCATTTATAGGATGGATTCTTTGTAATTGACTCGACTTTGTCGGAACAACTCTCAAAACAAGCCAAACTGGTTAAAGAGGTGCGTTCAAGTGAACATGAGACGTATACCATCTCAATCGGCAGTGATTCTTCTTCCCTCTTTATATTTTGGCCCCCAACAACATCAAAATGCAAATGATCTATCGCACGATATTGTGAATGTAACCAACACCGTCATTGATTCACGCTCGTTTAGGTCAATACATATACTTCTGGCTTCATAAAAGTGTTCTCATTTGACAAGCCAAACGAATACTGCATCCAGGAAGAAGACATTGAAAAGAATATCTTTATAATACGACTTTTGGACACTATTGAAGAGGTGGATCTATTCATCAAGGAAAGACAAGATAACTATGCTCTGATGTGGGGATCCTGCTGTGCTGGTAAAATCGACTATTGTGAGAGATTTGTCGATGTGGACAAGTATCTGAGGACTAATGTTCATCGACCTGCTGCTTCGGGAGTGTTGTAACGAGTTATTGGGGGATATGATTTTGTATATTGCGCTATTCTTTGTGCTTTAATGTGAATCTACTTTTTAGTTTGTTTGCTATGGTCTTGAATGTAGGGTGTTTTGCCAGTCCGACTTTTTTTCTTTGATTTTGAGTTTGAGAGCAAGACCATTTGGACGATTTGTTTTCATCTATAAGGAGTAGAACTTTTCGAAGTCAGAAATGATGTTTAAATGTTAGATGTTAAATGCATCGTCATGTAAGAAGATGAAACTATAGGAAAAATCCATTGCAATTGCAAGGATACTAGCAGTAGGGTTAGTCTCTCCGCAATACCAGTTCATTCCATAATACTCCCGTTGCATAGGTATTAAGCAGTAAATGACAAAGGCGTCGATTTGGAGCCAATACAGCAAGTTTCTGGAATTGTGCCATAGATTTCGATACCTGAGTGCGTCCAGTAGACCCCTTTTGCAAAATGAGGGCCAATCCGTCAATTATTCACAACCACAAACACCCGGACAAACGTGACAGGCTGAACTCGACTCAGCGAACCACTTTACACGCCTAGTATCACCAGTGGATAATGTATTATGACAACCTTACTTACTCTATACAACTCCAAATGAGGCCCCGAAAATCTTCACCACAACTCTCGAATCTTCCTAAACTGTCCCCTCTCCTGCCAATACCGTCCATTAAACTTGTACACAGTCTCTCCCGTCTCCTCATCTTCCACAGCATCAAACCATTCCGGTTTATATACATGACTTCCATTAGCATCTGTAGTGGACAGCTTCCTCCACTCTCGTTGCTTCTGTTCCAGTCTCTCCTTTTCTTTATCAGCTTCTTCGGCTCGTCCGGCCTCGTATAGCAGTTGGTCAGGACGGTAACGTGTATCGGTGTGTGGTATGACACCTTTGAGGTCTGGCGTCAGTTCTGTTGTTGGTGATGTGATGTGAGATCGATGAGCCTTAAAGGGAACGTTTCCAAAGAGGCATTACCATTCAATTCAATAGCAAACTGTGTAAATCCATAATTATTTGCCGAATCATGTGGGAATGGATTCAGTCTCCATACTATTTCCACCACGTTTGGTGATGATGGGTCAAACTTGTATAGGTTTTCATCCCATCGTCCTCTGAATGAAAAGGAAACACATGCTGTGAGCAAACAAAGCAAGAGAAAAAAAAAGAGGGTGCAAAATCTGAATTACCCAATACAAGTAACAACACGACCAGATGCATCATAAACGGTACCACTAATCTCATTCTGCCCTGCCCCAAACATGGATGCTTCTTTGAATTTGAGGTCCACATAATGACCTTATACAACAATGCCAAGAGAAAATAAAGATCAGCTTTTTCTTGGACCAAAAAATATGATAAAACATTGTGCCGATGGATACCTGTCTTATGGTTTGTAACAGTTATACTACCATAATGTTCAGTATACCTCCCCGTCGTCGAAAACACGTTCCTGATGCAGGAATTAGGCTTGCCCCAGGAATACCTCTCGCCAAATTCCTTCAGCAACAATGAAATAGCACCTGTGGTAACCAACTCAACACTCTTGCCCCAAAATTTAGTCTTGACTAACGAGTCCTGAGTAAACTCATACTTGGGCGACTCGGCATGGCAAGCCATTATAGCAGGATGATGAGACACCTTTTCACTTATGAATCTAAATCCTTTATCAGGTCGAACGCATTCATATGTCTCACCGAGTAGAGGGTTGAATGGTTTTCGACGCGCCTTGTTTGCCGAGTATGCTACTGAGGATATCGCAAATGCTGTTATGAGGACTAGACGGTCGACTGGGTTTGGTGTTGATGATGCACGGTCCAGTAGCTCACAGTATTCGAGCTCTTCGGCGAGGTGCTGTAAGAGATTTATCGGTTCGTTGAATGCTACTGGCATGGATATAGTCGACAGATCCTTGCCAACCTATACGTAATTTGAAGGAAGTGAGAAACCACAGTACAGAGGCCGATGTGCGAACGGCTTGATTTCGATTTTTTTGGACTTACATTATTCTTCAAAATCCCAAACACTGATAGATTCTGTAGCGATACTGGTGGAGCAGGTAAGACTCTCCTCCTTTGTACCATACTAGCATCGCTACCCCAAAGACCAAGATTTTTTGCATCTAGGCCACCTTGAACAGACCCGTCAGGCCTTTGCTTTTCTTGCTCCTCCTCTGACTCGTCCTCGTCATCGTCATCCAGCACTTCATATAATTCATCTTCATCCGATTCGGAAGCAGCACCTGTAATGCCTGCTTGGTCTTCAGCATCAAAGAACACGTCTTCTCGTATAGATGGTGCTGGTTCTCCCAATAAGTCGGTACGTTCATCATCACCATCCGTGGCTCGTTGTACGGGCGATAGGGTGGGAGACATGGGGGGTATGCCGAGATTGTCTCGCAATTCGTTATTATCTGAAAGATTGAGAGATGGTGTGAGAAGTTGGTGAGACAAAAAATGCCACTACAGGACAAACATCACCTCTAAGTGCTGCCTGTAACGCCGATTCAAGTTGGACAATACGAGTCTTGCTACACTGATATTGAGTAACTACAGCTGCAGCATCTCGTTTGAGAGACACAATCGATTCTTCTGTCGCCTTGAGTGTAGAAGTCAAAGTATTTGCTGCATCTAAAAGTGAAAGCCTAGTGTAAGCAAATTCGTGTATTTCTACTAGTTTTTTTAGCGCACCTTGATGTTTAGCTCCCTTGTCAGACATCAAGAGGAGCTCCACAGCCTTCATGTTTACAGTGATTTCTTCCAGCGTGGCGTCCATTCGTCGTTTCCAGCCTTCGATATTGGTTTCTTCAGGAGGCGTAGAAGAACCACCTATTCCATTGGCCTGATATAATGATTCGTTACTTGCCAATCCGAGACCACGAGTATCGCTACCTCCAGCAGCTCCACCACTGAGACCTCCAAGATTACTAGGATGCTTTTGAGGAAGGCATTTCTGAATGGCAGCAACCCATGTTGAAAATTCATCTTGGGATAAGCTTTTGAAGTGGTATAGACTGCTTCCAGAGTCTACGAAAGGAAGCACCGAATGAGTTAAAGTGTGTCCTCAATCGCACGTGCACCCTTTTTTGCTGCGATCAAAAGCTTACCGATATCAATGAGTAGGTGATCATGATCTAATCTAACAGCACATCTCGCCAAATCTACAGTTCCATGATTTAGAGAGCCTGGCTTTTTCGAATACGACAACATGCCATCTAAGAGAAAGCAAAAAATGAGCTGTGTGAAGGTGGACCGATTGCCTTCAAAGCATGGGAAGACCACAAGTAACAATTTGTCTCGCGACCTGCTGAACACTCCCAACACCATTGCTCACCTGATTGTATTCTCACCCAGCGTCTGGAATACCCTTGTAATCTCTTATTGCCCTTCTTCAACAGCCAACCCTCCAAGTTCTCATCAGCGGCGACACGAATGGGCAATACAGCATCCCGTAAAGCGACAAAGAACAATAACTTTTTACTCGTGTTTATACTAAACGAGTTATCAAACAGCAAGATATAAGTGCCCGGCTCTGTAACGAGATAAGATCCTCTAATCGTATGACGCCCCGACTCGACCAGTCTTACAGCAATCAACTCCATCATTTCAGGGTTCATGACTTTGGAGTTTTGGCGTTTAGGGGTGCGTGGTCTAGCAGGTGACTCAGCTGAACCAGCACTAAATGAATGTGATTTTGCTAGTGGTTTGAATCGGGATGGTGATGGAGGTGGTGAATTATTGTGTTGTTGGTATGAGGAATGTGCCACAGCTGCCTGTGGTTGTCGGTGCAGGCTTGTAGACGAGTCGGTGAGGATGGAAGACGGTGTGATACTAGCAGCAGCAGCAGTATTATTATGATCATTGCTACTGCCACTACCACCAACTTGGTAGCTCTTGCCAATATCGTGTTGATCTCCACTAACCAAAGTCAGTTTTCCAAGATCGGTAGTTGATCCTCGTTTTAGAAATAGACCAAAGCTGACATTGTGTTTGACCTGTATCGAATGGTTTGAGTTGAGTTTGAAATTTCACGAAATCAAACGGGCAAGTTCAAAACACGTTGTGGCAGAATATTGAATCTGGGAGCGGGAATAGATCCTATATAAATTACCGTTTTGAAGTTCCAATATAGTTCCTACAATTGCGAAAGTGTCAAGAACATCACGAAGATTTGTGTGGGTCCACTTTTCGCGACCAAGCAACCGATTGATACCTGGCCAGGTCTGGTTATGACGATTTGATGTTCAAACACGGCTCTCGCCTTTATAGACACCTCCTGCATCCTACAAGCGCTCTATGGGTCCAAACTGTTTATTCAATAAGTTCAACTCAGTTGTCCCTTGAAACAGAAATTTGATGGTGAGAAACAGCGACCAAACACAATTGCTCGAGTACAAGGCAGACCCTATTCACGTGTAATTGCCTAAGAACTATCGATTGAAGCCTTGAATGAGTACGATCAGGTCAAAAATCACGAAGCATGTACACGTGAATGCAGGAACACTGGATCCTTGAATAGAGTTCTAGCATCCATCAAGCGTTTGACGCGTCCAGATTAAGTAATTGGCTTCCAGCTCATAACTGCTCTTATAGTGATCATCTTCATCAAACACAAGCAACAATTTCAACGATGGAAGCTTATGAGTTTCGGCCCGAGGAAGAGGAGGAGCAACGAGGTGCATCTGCTCCTACTTCTAATGATGTCCCAAACACACCCAATGCAAGTATCGCTCAGTGGGTCGATGAGCTTGGGGTTTTCATATATACGAATGACGATGGAATCTCCTACGAATACGATCAAACAAAAAAGGCCTGGTATCCAAGATATGACGAGAAGCTGGTCGCTGAACAGCAGTCTATATATGGTGGTAACAATGATATGATCCAATCTTCACTGCCGTCATCAACTGCTGAAAACGCACAGGTGCCTACTTTGAACAGTTGAGAGCTTGACATTGCTTCTTTTGTGCATTTACTAACTCGGTTCACTTTCTTACAGGCTGCCATAAGCAACAAGTCGAAAAAGCGGAAGGTGTATACTATGGACGAGGTACACATCCTGAACCCCACAATCTTTCGTTTTTTTGCTTCAACCCAAATTTCGACACGGTCGCATCATACAAACCCGTTTAAAACAAAGCTGAAACCTTCAGTCCTATATCTCAAACAGGAATCAAAGGACGCCAACAAGAAAAAGAAGCCAGACCAGCCACCAAAGGCAAACACGTCCATCTACGTTACTGGGCTACCGCCAAATACCGACGCTGACGAAGTCAAACAAGTATTCAGTAAATATGGAATCATTGCGGAAGACATTACCACTGGTAGGTGCTGATGTGATTGGAATTTTGGACTTCAGAAGTAGGAGTACCAAACTCGTTTTTTTGCGTATTACAGGTCAACCGCGAATCAAGCTATACAAGGACGACTCGGGTGTTCTAAAAGGAGACGCTCTCATTACATACTTCAAGCCTGAATCTGTACAGTTGGCCATTAATTTAATGGACGATTGCGAGTACAGGTTTGGTGAAGTGTCCAAAGTTCATGTAGCTGAGGTAAGAGTGAATACGACTGGATGAGTATGATGTCAGAAAATGAATAAAGGAGAAGCTGGGATGCACGACTGTTGCCCTGAAGCAAGCGATATTATTGACAAAAACATTCGCATTCGGGATTGGAAGTATCGTCGGCGCCATATGTATAGCTCTCAACACCCCTCTCACATTCTTATAGGCCGTCTTCCAACCCAAGGAGAGGCCACCACAAGAAAAGAAGTCTGGGAATCAAAAGGCAAGCAAGGTGGTTGCTCAAAAGAAGCTTCATCAGCTGAAAAGGTAATCATCCACATACCTGCTCTCGTGATTTTGGTTGGGCGAGATTGATGTTGTATATGTTGGAATTGGTTTATCAGGCGGGGCTGGGAAGGATGAAGGTTCAGCTTAAAAACAACCAAAAAATTCAACATAATGCTATTACAGGAAACTGGATTGGACTGAAGACGAGATTGGAGCCAAATCTGAGAAACTACGTAAAGTTGTAGTCTTGAAACACATGTTTACTCAACAAGAATTGGAGGTGAGGAGTGGTAGTACTGTGATTTAGTATGTTTGCAATCAAGAACACAAGACTTTAGCTTACGAACAAGTAATGAGTCCGTTGTTTACCCCTCTCACCCATTTATAGGAGGATCCGACATTGATTCTGGATTTGAAGGCTGAAGTACGAGAAGAATGTGAAAAGTTTGGAGAGGTTACAAATGTTATCATGTTCGATGTAAGGATCATTGTTAATCACTTGTGTTGTGGGCGAGAAAGAGCTGTGTCTTCTGTAGTCTCCATGCAGCTCAGTTATTTTGCTATTAAGAATTTGTCTCGTTTTCGTTATCAAACAATCTCAATCTTGCTACTCACAACCTTCCATATTTCTAATCATCACAACAACCAGAAATCTGATGAAGGAGTGCTGACTGTTCGTTTCAAGGAGCAAGAAGGAGCTGATGCCTGTGTACAAGTAAGAACCAAAAAAAGACACGCCAGTCTATCGCCATAGACCGGTTAGACTTCACAACACATACTAATACTGTCTCCTCTTCTATCTCCAATAGAAAATGAATGCACGGTTCTTTGCAGGACGACGAGTTGAAGCATACTTGTATGATGGCAAGGAAAAGTTTGCCAAATCGACAGGAAACGAGACAGAGGAAGACCAAGAAGAGAGGAGGAAAAATTACGAGCAATGGCTGGAAGCAGGAGGATCATAAGAGGGGGTTGTATAAGTTATTATAATGTGTTTGGTCGTAGAGTGCCAAGAAGTGCAAGTGGCAAAGTAATAATATACATTATACATTCTTGTCAAGTTGATTGTAAATCAGTGTCACATCGCTCTGCTTCATCTGTTTTTTCTGTCGCGTTCTCGAGTGGTTGGAAGCCACTATCTCACATGTGATAATTTCATGACACATCGCATCGAGGGCAGAGCAGGAACAGCGATGCACTCATCGGGAACTTTCGAGCCTCCTAATCAACGGGAGCTAGCCGAACCAGCTCAACCATCATCGTCGTTACCTACATCACGAATCAGACAAGGAGCTAGCACGATACCGACGAGCAACAAAAATAGCAATCAACAGCAGCAGCCGCATCATCATTTCCTACCAACTCCAGTCTCTGCAAATTATCATCATCATCCATACAGTGTTATCCATCAGCCATCCCTACCACCATCAGCAACATTACTGTCTTCAGCAGCACCACCATTAAAACAGGAACAGTACCCTCGCAGCACACCCAATGTACATACGAATCATATACGCAACCAGGATCATCAGCAGCAACAGGACGATACAAATGGCGACGACGATGAAGGTGTATGGCTGCATCAGCCACTACCATATGTCATGTCTGAACATGACTGGACGCTCAAGCAACAAAAGATGCAGTTGCTTTTGAATCATTTTATGCCTCAAGATGTATGTGATTGTGCAGATGAGCGTTGTGTGGAAGTTGGTAGCTTCTTGTTTTATCTTCTTCGATACCTTTTTTTTTTGGAGAGGTTGACATCTGACCATTGAATTGTGTCGCTTCTCTGAATACATGCTCGCCGAATAAGCTCACTACTAATATCCTTCTATTGACCTACTAGGCGTCTGAAGAAGTGTTGGCGTTCGCAGCGGAACGGCCCATGTTTTGGGAACCATTTGATGTCACTGGCCATGCTTCAACACGAGAACGCCAATGTCTGAAACTAGTCATGGCTCTACTCAAGGACGTGACGAGAACTGTGCTTGCTCCTGGACAGTAAGGCTGCGTAAAAAGCGAAACAAAACAAGAGCAACCAGGGGCCGCAAATCAGAAACAACTCTCCTTTTCTGAAACACTCACATTTCTCCTCCTTAGGCCATTCGATCTCGAATTATCGTTGCGTCTAGACGCAAATGTCGTCCCCGTATATACCCACCAACAACGACAAGCTGCATCAGAAGCTGTGCTTCGAATGCCAGGGAATGGACTTGACAGGATACATCTTGTTACTGGGCGGAATCAGCAGTTAGTGTATGATCGAGCTGCCGTGCCACAGCAACCAAAGCGATCATCTACCTCATCAGCATCAAGTGTTCCTCATACAAATATACAGGATGGGAATGAATTATCAAGAAAACCACCACAACAAACCAGAAGACCACAGGATGTAAATAGTTTGCAGACATTGAATGAGGAGAGTGCTTCGAGTGCTACTACGCAGTCGGAGAGTGGAGGTGATGGTAATGTGGAGAGTCATAGTAGTAAGAGGAGACGAGAGATGATGGATTAAAAGGCAAAGAAGAAAGTAGAGTCTTTGCCATCCATAGGGAGTTTTATCCTTTTTCTGTTAGTGTCATCAGCATCATGTAAGAGATTGTATAGTTTGTATAGTATAGAGTAGTCGTTCGTCTCAGGAACGAGAATACATACACCCCATCAGCCCTGAGTACACCAAGAACCATAGGTAATTGTTGGGACAGTTACGATTCCGATAGCCCAAGGAGCGCTATTGGCTGACCCAACTGCATCTATCGCCAGTTGCTTTGCCTAAAGGTTGTGCTGATGTTGAAGGTTGCGTTGGTTGTTGTTGACAGTTGCGAAGTTGTTGAGATGCTGAAGATTCAGTTAAAGGTTGATGAGGAGGTCTGGGAAGTTGTTGATTGTTGAAGGCGAGGAAGGTATAACCAACCATATGGTGAGCGAGCATCAAGCGAGCTACCATCATTGTGCCGGTCAAGGCATAGAGCTGAGGAGTGCAAAACAAGGCTGTCGGAAGCCCTGATGCAGGACCCCCACAAGTTGGAAGCAACATTGCTGTCCAAACCAGTAGTCCTGTCCCTGGGAGGAGGGTGAGGGGTCTCTCATCTATTCAAGAGATGTTATAGCTACTTATATATGAATAAATTTAGAGTTTCGTTAGGCCAAATCCCTAACATAAAACTCTGACAATTACCCTACCCCTAATTTTCAGCATCAGCATTGAATAGAACCACAATCAAGGTTTGCTTAAATTTGCAATCGTACCAGCGCTTCCCTCCTTCCAAGAGACACAATACATACATTATCACACAGCAACAAAACGACGACAGGGCCTTGTGAAGTGATATGGTTGACCTTGGCCTTGGCTTTGTGACTTGAGTTTTGTATTTGTTGCCTTGGGAATATTACATTTGAAAAAAAAACTCTGACTCCGTTCAATCACCTAATTCGGATTCAAACACTCAACAACACACTCATACTCAAAATCCCTATCCTCACTTTCTACGTTTACCACCTTTAGCCTTCTGAGCTCTTTTACCAGCTCGAAGCTCTTTCTTCATTCTTGAATCCACCATCTATCATAAAGAATGTCAAGGAAGTGTTAACAAGTAACAAACAATCCTCCACATGCATACAGACATCTAATTTGTTGTCCTCGTTCCAACATACCTTATAACGACCTTTAACTCCCTTAGGCCTTCCTTGCACACCCCGATTGCTACCCTTTGCAACAACTAGTTTAGGTAAATCCTTCTTCTTGCCAGCTTTTGTCAACCCAGCACCTCCAGTCTTGGCAGCTTTCTTAGCTTTGGCCATCAAATCAGATATAGACTGAAGCTTTGACTTTTCAGGCATATCAGGGTCAAGCTCTATGGCATGAGATTTGGCTTGAGCTTTTTGGATTCGACGCGCGGCACGTAGTGTCTTTCGGAACTTGGCTTCTGCTACTTTTTTGATTGGTCGTGCGTCTAGAGCTCTCATTCGGGCCTTCATTATGGCGACGGATTCTTTTGTTGGTGGTGTTATGGGTTTGTTGTGGCGTTCTTCGTCGTTTATAAACCTAGCGGACATTGTGAAAATTGTAAGCTGGCTTGTTGAGATGCAACATGTTGATCGATTGGCGGTTGCATTATTTTGGTTTCAACCATCAGACAGGAAACGAGACAAGAAACGCTATATGGCGTGCTTACCAGTCAGGTAATCCTAATCGATCATTGAATGCATATCGATTATACCCATCATCAATCAAATCACGTTTGCCAGATGGTCGGAGCATCTTTTGCGCAATCGTATATGCTACTGCTGTATTTATAGCATATTCTCCTAAGAAAATCCTGTTGTTTAGCAAAAATCACTTGCAGTTGAGAAGTCAAGGACAACAACAACGAAGACTTTGTCACAAGCAAATGATTGCTGTCGCGTACCGTCATCGATGTCATCAGTCTTGATTTCCACAGCAGGCACAATCTCAAATCCATCCTTGTTTTCTTTGACATCTCCCTTCTTTTGTTTCTTGCTGCTTTTCTTCTTTGTATCCGATTTCTTTGACTCTTGATTTCTCTTCCGTTTCATGTTTTTGCCACTACTGGCTTCTGCTTCATCATCAGAAGAAGCTGGCCACGTCATTTCAGAATCGAATGCTCCTACTGCATTCTCCTTTTCGTTATCATCAACATCTTCATCTTCATCAGCATGGACATCTTTAAAGAGCGGATTATCGAAGAAGAGCTGGGCTCTTTTCGAAAGCTTGACGGGTTTGACGGGTATGCTGGGTATAGTTGGTTTTGGGATGTTTGATGTACTGTCACTAGTCGCGTTTGCATCTAGGCCTTCATCATCAGCTGGTTCACCGTCCATATCACTATCATCATCACCTTCCATAGTGTCATCCTCATCACTATATTCGTCATCAGTTGACTCCTCACTACCACTACCAATACCCATATCTGCCCGTTCAGCAGCAGCTTTTTCCGCATCGTATTCGACACCATACCATTCCTCGAATTGTGATCCGACTTCACTACGCTTTTTCTGAGAGTCCTTCTTAACTTTGGCTGCTGGATTACGTTCTATTTCAAGAGCATCGTAATGCTCTGTTCGTGATTCAATCTCGTTTTCGAGGGATCGAAGACGTGAGATCCGTTCAACGTCGGAATCGTAACCGTCTTCTGAGTCACTGTGGGATGAGACTTGGTCGTCTTCGTCATCATCATCACTTATATCTGCTGCCATATCTGTTTTTGTCACGAAATAGAGAAAACGCTTGGTAAGGACAAGCACGACAGAAACTTGAAAAAATAGCGCCAAGAAACAGTAATTCTTTCCAAAGACGTCACAAAAGCCGCTCACACTTACTTTTCAAGATGATACGTCGCCTCTTGAGTATTTCATCTTGTTCTGTATGTTCCTCATCACCATTACTCATGGCATTAGCGGAGAATAAGACGTCATTGCCAAGACCACCATCTTGTGATGCTTCTATACCAATATCCATAGGTTCGGACATTCCCAATTGCATTCTTTTAGCTTGTTTGGTTTTACGATCAAATTCTTTTCTACGTTCTCGGCGAGCCTTTTTTTCCATTGCTGTAGCTTGTTTACCCAACTATGTATGCAAGGAAAATGAATGTGAGCAGATCCTATTGACCGAGATACCCCTTTTTTTCGTCCTTGCCAAAATAGATGGAACCAAAAACGAGCTGCCAATAACTTGATTTACCTGTTCAGCGAGAGCATCTTCATCCATAGGCAGGCCACTTTCATCATCCTCTGCGGCAGCGGGTTTAACTTCCTTTTTCTTGTCCAAGTTGAGAGAGATACGTATATGTTGCCTCCATTTCAGCAAGTCCTTGAAATCTTTTTTTCCAAGGACTCTTAAATCACGGCATGACGCTCTGATATCATCTGTTGTAAGAGGATGCGATACGAGACTAAATGTTTAATGATACTGTGAGAAAATCTCGCCTCGGATAGCATTTTCAAGTAGCAATCGGTTTGTTTGCTCAACCGGTTTTTATGAATACTTACGCTCTTCCATCATCATCAGCTTCAAAGTCCAAGGTATGAGCACGAGAGAGTACAGCTACGTAATCTCGATCGTGTATGAAGGTCGATACTTTTTCGACATGATGAAGCGTATAGTCACCGTCTGCGTAACCTTCTCGATGTCTCTTCTTTTTCTAAAGGGTTGAAAAGGGACGGGTACGATCATTAAATACACACGTTCAAAAGAAATCAAAATGACATTTCGAGAGATTTCGAAAAGCATTAACAGGCGAAAATGCGATAGCCATTTGTATAACTTAGCTCACCTCAGGATGGAGCAAATCGTTCAACAAGGCACCTTGTTTCTCCTTCTTTTTCTTTGCATCCTCTTCATGCTCGCCATCCTCTCCAATTTCACCTTCCTGAAACACGAATCTCGCATCCAAAAGCTTTGGATCCACCTTCTTTGGAGCGAGGTAATCACGACACACAACGAATATCTCAGCAGAGACATTACGTGACGAAGCCGGTTTTGTAGCATCAACTTGTTTAAAGAGTTGATGAAAGACCCATAATAGTTTGTTATAGTCCTTTGATCTAAATACTTTGGTAATAAATGTCCCGTGTGGCATCATAAACTCTGTAGCGAGTTTTAAGGAGGATAGGACCAGTTCATTTTGGGTGTATGCGTCTTGGAGCCATGATGTTCCTACATTTGGTGCCCCATCGTGTAGCACTCTAAATATAGAAATAAGAACAAGTTGGTCGGAAAATGAGCACCAAAAGAACGAAGGAATTCTCCTGATTGAGCTATGCTTACACGTCAGCCTTCCACTGTTTCAGTTCCCCCTTCAGTTGCTGTCTACACTTGGCAGTGGTGATGTCTTCACAGAGAGTGATGACTCCTGGTATAGGTTTGATGGGAACTATATCGACACCTAAATGTAATGTGTGTGTTGAAGTAACAAAAGGAGGAGAACAGGTGTATCGACAGGAATCCTGCAAGTCTCAAATGATTTACCAACAATAACACTTGGTTTAGGCATATATTTGCTTGCGACTTGTAGCCTAAGGTCAGAGAACAGAGATGGTTAAGCTTAGATCACAAAACATCACAAATGTTCAAGTATGAAGAAGACATACCAACCACCAGGAGCAGCACACAGATCCACCAAGCATTTAGCTTTACCGAGTAGATTGTATTTACGATTCAGTTGAATCAGCTTGAATGCAGAACGAGCTCGATAACCTTGCTCCTTTGCCATTTGGTAGTAGCGATCCAATCGCCCTTTGGCATGCTTCTTGGACCTCTTGGCTCCTGCCATTGTTGCCGATTACTATATCCTAGTATGAGAGTTGCTTATTCGTGTCCCCTTTTCACTCAGTTTGTCGTGCTTGACGAGCGATCGGTTTTTTTTTCTATGGGTGTGAAGGAAAAGAAAAACAGTCTTTACTGGACAAGACACAGTAACCTTGACAAACTTCACGGCACTACGAGTAGAAAGTACAATTACGCGTATTAAATCAATCTAATTCAGAAATTGCTCTTTCAGTTGGTCGCCACACACTGCACAGGAGTTCACTACGGACATAATGCTCTATAATATTAGTATGTTGTTCTAACCGTTGCAAATACAGTATCTACACATTCTAAACCAATTCAATCTACTGTGGATCTATTAAAGATCCGTTCTCTAATCTGACCCACGTGTTCATACTGCCATCGCGATTTAGCAATATTCCTCGAGCTCCTCTATCACCAAAACTTGGCTGCCAATACCCACCATAACCAGTATGCCTACCAAAACATAGATCTACTCGATGGCCATCATCCTCTGTAGTGTTCATATATGGCGAATACGAGCAGCGCCATCCTGAACCATGGTCGTGGCCAGTAAACGTAGCCTAGGGCAAAACTTGGAAGCGTCAATATCCATTTCGTTGTTGTAACTACGACTGTTTTTGCCCGTTTGGTTTGGTTTGTCCAGCAGGCATACATATCACAATCTATTATAACACAGCGAATACATACATACCTTGACGACGCGAGATTCAAACAGCAACTTGAAAAATCCCTCATCACCATTTTGAAACGCAATGTCCCACTCGGCGACGAGTCCTTTACACTCTTCAGTGAAGTGCTTCTCGAGGGTGATTCTATACTCATAGACTGGTATATGATAGAATACCAGAGACGGTATAGCACCAAATTTTACATTCGTATCAGTTATTGTTTTATTTAGCCACGCCACTTGACTTGCATTCCTGCAATAGCGAGAAACGGGGTTAAGCGTGGTCCAGGTTTCTGAGTTCAAGGATGGTCCAAGTCTTCAACCTTTGTGGCAACATAAACTTACACCCAATTAGGAGCATTCGGGGTATGAGAGTCACCATTTGAATCCATGAAATACAACATCCACGATGGCTTTTCGACTTCTATATCAGCCGTACTTTTGACCCATTTATACAGCTTCTCCCACCACTTTAGCCTCCTCTGATATGCATACACAGGAAGACAGTAATTCGAGACTCCAGAAATCGTTCTTGGACCTGCTCTAGTATAAGACGTTGAATAATTACGTTCGATTGTTATCAAATCGTGTCGATCAAATGCCGGTCCTATATCATGGTTGCCGAATACACTGGCGAACTTGTAGTTTCGTGATGAGATGGTATTTAGTGGTATTTGATAGTATGTAGTTGCGTCCTGGAGTGTGTGTATTCCTTCACCAGTTACGATGTCTCCGACGAGAACTGTGAAATCAGGATTTTCATAGTCTAGCATTTTATTGATGACCCTCGTAGTGTTAAAGTCCTGTTCAGGCCCCCACGGTTGGTCAGGAGCTTCACCATAATGTCTAACAGAAACGTGTGTTAGTAAATTATCAAAGTGTTGAAGTTTGGAGTTTGATGTTGACAATGGCCCACATACAGATCAGACAGTTGTAAGATTTTAAAGGTGTTATCACGTCCAAACCGAAGATAGGAATCAGCCGACTGGAGTGGATCTTCTAGTATTGACATGTCGAAAAATGGCAACATTCTGGCTACAATGGTTATAGGTGTGATGATAATGACTACGGCGAATAGAGGAATCCAGTGCCGTATTCGAGGTGGTGGCATATCAGTAATCTCATATTTGGCCATTTAAGGTCGAGCCTCCTCGTTGTTCTTTGACTGAGTTGAAATCTTCACAAATTTGGAATTCTGTAGCACTCAGTTGTATATACTGTATATCACACAAGCATGATATAACCTTTAACATAAAATCTATATGCACAGATCTCGACAATTATTAAACCACGTCTAGCTCAGGTCAATGGTGCAGCCTGAGTGCAGCTATGTTTGAATTCAGGGTTCACTTCGCTACACCACAATCCACCGACTTCAGGCACTTTACTTGGACTATACCGCAGTGCTTTAACATGTCCCGAATTCTGACGGTTGACATTGTCTCTGATGTGATTTGCCCATGGTAATTACGTGCAAAGTGTTGTAATTGTGTGCACAAAGTTGGTGTTTCGAGTAAGCGCTCATTTTTGCTTCAAATAGGTGCTATATTGGAAAGAGGAGATTGGAAACGGCCATGAAGCAAGTAGTTGAAAAGTATCCTGATGTCTCATTCAAGATTACATGGTCAGCCAAATTGTCATCAAACATTGACCTTTGAACACAAGCTAAAACAACTCTGGTTGTTAGGAAGCCATTCTTATTGGATCCTCAATTGTCGTTAAAGCCTGTGTCTAAAAGGATTCGTAACATTGCCAAGTATGGAGAAGTGAAGGCTTTACAGGTATGTGATGTTTGGATGTTTGCCCGACCAAGCAGCCAACCGTACCAACACAACTGATTCCGAACTCAAACAACATCGCTATTAGATGTTTAAAGTAATGACTGCCCTCGCTGCTAAAGAAGGCCTCGAGTACAAATGGGACGGCAACATGTCGCAGACAATCACCGCTCATCGACTCATGTGGCTCGCCGAAAAGAGAGGACTGGATACGAATAATATCATGGAGATCCTCTTTCATGCCTATTTCACTGAAGAGCTGGATGTGGGACAACCTGAAGTACTGGCTGACATTGCACCCCGGTTTGGAATGGATAGTGCCGAGGTACTCGAGTTCTTGAAGGGGAATGAGGCGGAAGATATTGTAACGAAGGAGTTCAATATGGCTTATGAGAGTGATACGACTAGTGTGCCTACGTTTACGTTTGCTGGGTGAGTGCTTGATGGCTTTATGGAGTTTGGGTGTGCAAAAAGTCGCACTTATAGGGCAGTTTTATCAAGCACATGAATCTCACTCTCCTTCTGCATTGAAATCTTTTCAGTCGATTCAGGGTTGAAGGTGCAAAAGAGGCGTCCAAGTTGGCCGACGCGATGGAATTGGCTGTTGAACTTGGAGTGATTTAAGGAGGCTTTGTGTGTTTCGAAATTGACTGGTGGCGGCTGGTGGTATGGAAGTTGGAGTGATTTGAGGGATTTGAGGAAAGCTTTGAGGAATCATGACGCGTGTTGGCCATTTGGCCAATTAGGAATGACTCATGAAGTGTTTTGAAGACTGAATCGTAAAAAATAAATCACAGATTGAATAACAATGAGGGTCTGCTTATGTATCGCGTGTGTGTTAGGTCCTCGTGAAGCTCAAAGGCATTTGATTTCGTCCTTCAGCGGTTTTTTTTTTTGCAAACTTTTCACAGAGGGCTAGCTTCACAGTACGCTAGAGAGAAAGAATAGCACAGTAGAGCAGACATCCTGTAGATAGAAGGACATTCAAATCAAGTCGCAAACATGCCCAAGTCCCCGTCATCAATGTCATCGCCAACGTCGAAACAACATCCATACAATGGCGAGAATGGACAAGCCACGTCAGCATCTAGTAATACTCAATCTATAATGTCATCGAATACAAGATCCTCTCCTCGAAAGAGAACGTTTACTATAAAGGTGCCAGCATCTGCTGCAAACATTGGACCTGGGTTTGACACTCTCGGTTTGGCCTTATCCATGCATTTGACGGTGTCTGTTACTATACAGGGTGATACTTTTAGTGGTAGTAATGCTAGTGGCGAGAACGGTACATCTGCTTCAAAGAGTGGTAAAGCATCTACTCCGACATCACCAACCACACCAACATCAAACACGAACAGCAGCAGCATTACAAATAATAATAGTGGTATAGTGATAACATATGAGGGATCACGAGCAGATGGTGTATCTCTCCTCCCTTCCGAAAACATGGTCACCAAAACCGCAATGTATGTAGCTCTTGCACACAACACACCACTACCAACAAATATGATCATACATATAAACAATCCAATCCCGCTGGGTCGAGGAATGGGCTCATCAGGTGCTGCTGTTGTCGCTGGTGTCATACTAGCTAACGAAGCATGTAAATTGAATCTATCGCGAGATCGATTAATGGACTTTGCGCTGGTTGTGGAGGGACATCCTGATAATGTCGCTGCTAGTATGTTTGGTGGGTTTACGGCGGGGTATATGAGAGCCAGTATAGATGAGACTGCGAAGGCTGTTGACGAGTGTATGAGTAGTAGTGAGGATTTAGCTGCTAGTAATGGAACCAATAGTAATAGTAACGGAACTACAAGTATAAAGAAACTAGAATTCCCACTACCGCAACCCAACTTGGGTGTTTACATGCCTCTAAAATGGGCCAAACAAGCAAAGGCAGTGGTTGTAATCCCATCCTTTGAACTAGCAACCAAACTAGCTCGAAGTGTCCTCCCACCAAACTACTCTCGTGCCGATGTCGTCTTCAACCTACAACGTCTCGCAGTCCTAACCGTCGCACTGGGAAACACTCCAATCCAACCAACCATAATATACGAAGCCATGAAGGATAAAATCCATCAACCATATAGATCTCATCTCGTACCAGGTCTAACTGAAATACTGGAATTAAATCCGGAATCGTGTCCTGGTCTGATTGGGATCTGTATGAGTGGTGCTGGACCATGTGTGCTGGCCATCACTATTAAGAATCATGAAGAGGTTGGACGTGTAATCAAGGGGATTTGGGCTAATACTGTGGGGCCTGATGGGAAGGGGATTGACTCGCAGGTTGAGGTGTTGGATGTGGAGACTGAAGGAGCTGTGGTGCTCAAATCATAGAATGCTGAAGGAGGATGCATCTAGATAGGGGACATTTGTTGAATTGGGGTTGTCTCTTGTTTTATACCAACATCAGTTCAATAGTCTCAATAAATGGATAGGGATTTGACAGAAACTGGTGTCAGCGTGTTTAAAGGATCGCTATTTTCAATCATCCTATTTTGTTTTGGATATTTTTAATCGCAGTTGCATGTTGTTCACAGAAAGCTAAAGAGAAAGTCAAGAAGGTTGGGATCATATGCACACGATTGCACCAGTTCTGCTTCCTGTATTGACAATCCTTCTACAAATACAAAATTCAGTTGGAAAAATCAGAAGTCCAAGCTCTACTCAGCCAAATCGACAAAGACGAAAAGGTGCGAAATGTGTCGCTCGTCGAGCTCATACCCCTTCGCCCATTTCGTCCATACCAAAAACGAACATTTCCAAGAATCTGATTTGGTGCTTGTCTTCCATGAGTTTTCCGGAAAACCCTAAAAGAAGCTTTGCCCCAAAGATAGTTATCACAATGCGAGACTCCAAAATCCACATTTCACAAAACACTTCCACATGCACAGATTTACTACCTTGATGCGGCCACAACCGTCGAATGTGTATAACCCGTCTCTTGGTGTCCTCTTGCTATGTGGCTGCACTGCACTGTCCAGTCATGCCTTAACCCCAGATTCCATACCTTGAAAGATATGAGAGAGATTTGGATCAGAATGCTTTCCAACAAGGAAGATTCACAATGGCAATGAGAGTGAGTGTTTTGCAAGTTTGAAGCAGGGAGACAAAGCCGCATCCTAAAACAGCTTCATGGTTCTGCTGCAGACATGCTTCGTCTCAAGTAGACTCTCGTACGGCATTGACGAAAAGATTGAATCCGATATTACAGGCACCTCCAGCCAAAACTAACCTTCCGCGATGCAACAAAACCGGCTTGTTCGATTACGATCCATGTGGCATCGAAAAACCAAACTTGAGAAAGATCATCAAAAGGATTACGGGCAATAAGTGGCCATCTCGAATTCCTTAGCATGCTTAACGCCTCCAAAGCCTCTACCTGATTGTTTTCATATCCAAAGTATAGAGACTCTGCTCTAATATTCATGTCACTCGGTGGATAGCTTTTTTAAGCCTCGGCAAAAACACAAACACCCACAATTCCAACACAGAGACAAAATGAAGAGAATAATCCATTCATTCAACCATCAAGATGTGTACAAGACCAACCACAGTTTCCATGTACATTAAGTTACAGTGTAAAAAGACTAAGTATGATCAACAACGAAACAAGTTCACCACATAAACCTCTGAACTTCGTTTGGTTCGTTGGCCCACACAAACGGCCTCATCAAGAAAAGCCACAACACAACCACATTAACAGCTCCAAAAAGCACCAGTTCTATCATCGAGGCTGCTCTCGTCGGTGAGTTAACGTGCAGCCGAAACAATATGTAGGGTATGATAAAGTATCTGAATTCCAAAAGTGGAGATGGAGTTAAAGTCAAGAGGACTCCGAGTATGTACGCAATCACAAACAATAGTGGTTGTGAATTATCTAGCATTGAAGAGTGTGAGAGAACATGAGCCAAACAAAAAAACGACACAGGACGATTTCGTCAAGATCTCTTACTCAACAACGAGAGAACACTCCACATCGATATCCAATATGCTGGTATGAGAGCATATCGCCCATAAGGAAGCATTCTGCAAAGATATCTCCATACGTAGAATGAAAAGTGACGGTTGTCACTTAGAAGAAATGGATGTTCCACACTACTTGGTTGAAGTATCGTTGAATTCGGAATACATACACGAGGAGTAAACCAGTAAGCCGTACGTGTATCGAGATATAATATAAATTGCCACAGGCAAGAATGTCGCAAACCGTAGGAGGTTTCGTAAACTGCAAAGAAAGGATGTAAATCAGAAGCAGATTGAGCAATCACATCATAGCACTAACCTCTTCAGCTCGTTCATATTCACTTGAGTAATCAGCAGTGGAACAGCGAAAAAGACCAAGAATCCACAAAAGTAAAACACTTGCGGTATGTTTATAGATGCGATGTGATGGGCTTTATCACCTAAGCGTTTGACACCAGTGAATCACAATGAGACATTCTTCTTGAAGTGAAGACGATTGCAGAGTTGCGAGAAAAATCGAATTTGTATCAATGTGTAAGTACCTAACACTATTCCCCCATTCCATTTCAGATACGCAAGAAACACTAGAATGTTTATCAAGTACGGCCACAGATTGCTCAGAAGCAATGAGATGTTTGTGAGAATGGATAGTATAAGAGTCAGGATATATCGTCTGTCTCCCCCTATCAATCGTGTTTTAGCTGTAGAAGTCAAAAAACTGATTTGTTATCAACAAGTTACTAACTACTAACGTCTCTGCAGAGCTAGATCCGACATCGTAGAATCTAGCATCTCAATCTGCTCCGTATTAAGATTCTGCTTAACAACAGATATAGTAGCCAGTCCAGCAGTAAAGACAGTCCAAACGATATTAGATTGGCGAAATGCAAATGCGATGAGACCTGCCTGTTGAATAAGGGTGAAAAACCGACAAGGACGGCTGCTCTATGCTATATCTTCTCAACGAGTCTATTCAACTTGATTCTTACCACGGAACTACCTCCATACAATCCCTTCACCATCATCCAATACGACAGTAATACAAACAGCGTCGATCCCGAGTCCGTGTAGTACAACAGATTAAAGAAGAAGGACACTGGGAATATTGCAATTACTAGCGCTCCCATATTCTTTCCACGTTCAGATGGATGCAGATGTTGTAGCAGCAAATACGAAACAATGTAAATCCCAACACCGAATATGGTGTTTGTGAGTCGTAGCATCGTGGTACTGCATGGATCCGTCCATGTAGCAATGAATTTTAACGGTGTGAGAATAGCCAGGGATGCGAAATATCTAGATGTGATGGGTGTTAGTTCAAATCAATATTCTGTCCAAAAAAGTGCTTTGATGTCGCATATGCTTCTATATATCGTACAGTCCAGGAGGTGTAGTGAGTTTGGGATCGTATTCGTTCCAGATTCCATTACAATATTTTTGAGCTTGTCGGATATGAAATATCTCATCCTGGTTGTTAAAGTGTCAGTTTCTGTCAAATGTTGCATATTATTTGTTTATTGCAATTAATACCATGTAAGGGGATGAGACTATAGGGGATATCCATCGAAGCTGTAGGTATACCAACAGTACTGCCAATCCTCCTACAATAATCCAGTTCATTATGTCATTGCTGTAGTGACGGAAACAGTGAACAAGGAAGGCGTCTTATATCTTGTTGCGCCAATAAGCTCTGTTTCGGAATTGTGCCGTGGATGTCTGTCTTGAATACCTACAAGAAACAAGACCTGGTCCTCACAAATGCATCTCGTGTTCCGTAAATACTCAAGGAGATCTGGTGTGTGTTTCGGATCACAGTCAAAAAAGAATTCAGAAAACCCACAAAGGAGTGCATCTGTTCATGCGTCATGTTTTACATATGCTATTACAATGTCTATAATCATTTAACAACACCATCAGAGCTCCAAGCATTCCTAATCAAATCGACATACGACGGATTCAGATGTGTCCCGTCCATTTCATACTCTTCAACCAATTTGCCATCATACGAAACAATCTTTTCCAAGAATCTGAAATTGTTTGGGCCAGTCTTCTTGTCCAGATACGACAAGTCGACTTTGGGTTGTGGTGACGTTAATAAGTGGGGCATCAAGTCCATGAATTTGAATAGTCCGTTGGTAGTAGCGGGATACTGCTGTTGCAACCGTTGTTTTAGGATTGCGTTGAAGAGAATGACGGCCCGCCTAACAGTTTTATGTGTTTGTCAAATTGAGTTGAGAACGTGGCACGACAGGCAAAAAAGTAGCATGGAAGATAAGAGCAATGCCTGATACGAGACTCCACGATTGACAACGCACACACACAGTACATTGACAACTTTCTTACCTCGATGCAGCCAAAACAGGGGGTGCTGGATGTATATAAGCTTCAGCAGGTGCTATCCGTCTCTTGATTTCTTCTAATGTATCCATATAGATAGATATAGTAGCACTCATGGCTTCCTCCCAGGTATCATACCTTGAAAAAAGGAAGAAATGTCGATCAAAATTCTTCTTCAAATGTCTTTCAAACAATCAAGAAACAATTGCAATGGTGAGATTCGCAAATTTTGACGAGAAAAAGCAAGCTGTGACATTCGATTTGTATCTCCGTAAGGGATCATCGTTTCTTACCTGGACTTTCCTACAGCTTTATGAAGTCCCTCTCTACAATCAATTTCACCAACTATTAGCAGTATCTTGGCACCCTTCGGCACTGCGTGTACAGATGCTTGTGTTAGTTCTACTGATTAGGTCAATCTACAATACAGCTAGATGAACTTTTTTTGGCTCTAACCACCATGTTGCAGATTGACTCAAACACCGCCAACAGCACTTTAAACACCCTTGTCTGCAAATAAAACACAAAACATACCTCTCGCAACATTATTCCAAAAATGAGCCTTCGGATAAAACCTCCCACTACTTCTAAAATGCCATGCCTTCAATCCAGTTGTACACAATGGGTAAAACACATATGGTTTGCCCTTCAACTCGATAGTCCTCCACGCCAATGGCAGCACATGTGAATCACCAAGCACGTATATCCGATCAGTCAGATTCTCACCAGACAATCCATGATGGGACGATAGTGACGCTTTCATGAAATAGCCTCGTAGTAGTACGCAACACGAGTAGTATGATTTCTCGTTTGCTATTGTTGTGGTGTGGAGGGAGCAACCGCGGCAGAGTGGTTCGATTAGTTTGGCTAGTTGGTAGACAGAGTCGAGTTTACCACCTAGAAAAAGAATTTTAGTCACAGTCATCCAGAGAGCCAGGAGGTATAATTCGTCGTTTGTGTATGGATCTTGACCGGGTATTGGTGGTGATTCTATGTTTCGAAAAGTTTAAGGGTGTTTCTGTTCTGCGACTTCTCCAATCACTTGCTCTTACCTGGCCTTATGGTCAAGTCAATCTCCCAATCATAATTAATCACTCCATTAGTAACAGTGGTATTTGTAGCAGATGACGGAAGGTCCTTCCCATTCACCTGATCGTCATGATGTCCTCCCCCTTTCCCTCTTCCAGGTGACGATTTTGGTGAACTCTTATTACCACGTCCAGGTGACGATTTCAGCGACGACGAACTACTATTACTACTATTATGACTACTACTATTACTATTACCGGGATTGATATTCAAATCACGTATAATCCCACTTCTAAAGGAGACCTCTTGCATATCGCCGAGTAAGAGTAATAAATCACGATTCGAAACGACTTTTCCGACAGTAGCGTTTGGGAAATTACGAAAGAAGGCACCAGCGACACGTAATGCTTCGGTATAATTACAGGTGAGTTCGATGGCGTGGACCCAATTCAGACAATAACATGGATTCTTTGGGTCTGTGATGGATGCTCGTTCGTATAATGATATGGCAGGACCAAGTACTGAATCGTCTTTTAGCACTTGAGCTAGCCACGCTATTCCCAAGCCTCCCTTCTTGGCATCACCAAGAGCTTGGTCTAGTAGAGTCAGACCGTCTGCCTTGTAAACTGCGTTGGCGAACGCAGTTCGGACTTCCTTGTCATCTGTGCAAAACATAGAAAGTTTGAAACCTGATGATGTTATTCTACAGATCGAAATTGACAGTTTCTCACGTTGATTCTGAATAACGAGCCTCAATAGGATTCCAACACTCTCATCTGGAGCAGGTCTTCCAGCATTGTATTCAGCATACTCTAACAATCCTCCAGGATGCTTTTCGTCCTCTTTCAATACAGCCTGTTGGGAGCAAAAAACTTGTTTAAAAGAGTCAATTTGGAATGGAATCCAATCATAAAGCCCACACCACAACGATATTCCATGCCAATTCCAATTCATTCGCGTATTTCTTGAGCGCTCTTGAAAAGTCAATCTGGACATCTCTTCGTAAAACATCGTCTTGACAAGCCATGTCCAATAGCAAGTCCGTATACGCGTTGGCTATTTGTGACGTTGTTGTCAATTCACCACATAGACCTGATAGTTCGACCGTCCTTAGAGGAAGTGTAGAGTTTGAGCTTAGAATGAGAAGGCAAAAAACGCATATTCAGGGAAAGCCACCTTCTCTTTGTCTTGAAGTCGTATCTAACACCAGGTCCTAGCGCTTGGATAGCTCGCGTATGGTAATCTCTTGCTTCAGCATATCGTCCGACATTATAGTATATATCAGCTACAAAGGGAGAATCAGTGTGTGAGACAGCGAAAAATAGCAGAAGATAATCTCGGTTAGTGGCCTTTCACGTCATTATAAATCTCTCATTTTCTTACCAAGTCCATTCAAACTAGCGTAATTCTTTTCATCAGCTCGTAATATCTTTCGATAAATAACCCCAGCACTTTGAGTATCTCCTTTCGAAATCGCCTTGTTTGCCAATACGAGATTGTTTTTTATCTTTTCCTGTATCATATCTTCCATAACGTTATCAGCACCTCGTAAGTCATATGCCGACAAGTCGAAGGTTGTTGTTGCTGGTGATCCAGGGGTAGCAAACGTAGCGGTTATCGTAAGTGTCGAATCTGATATAGTGAGCTTACTCGTGGTGCTACTGTCCTTTGATTTCGCATCTTCTTTCGTAATTACGATTCTTGTGGATTTCGGAGATTCAGCTGGTGGTTTCGTAGATGCTTCTGGTTTTGCTGGTGTTGTTGGTACAGGTTCTAATTGTTTTGTCGGCTCCTGTTTTATAATCGTGGTGGGAGGGGCGAGAGGAGCCACGGCTGGTAGGGAAACCTCAACCAAGGACAAGTCTTCTTTCGGTTCAATGACCTTTGATACTTTGTCAGATGCACTCAATATCCTAACAAGAGTTGTGTTAGACGCATCGTCATTTGATCGAATTCTGTGGGCGCCTTACCGGCCATCAGACTTTGCCAAGGTCACAAGCTTAGCGTCCATCTTCCAAGAGGAGTGGTGATGTTTGGTATTATAGTGCGATACAAAACTGTTTATGATATCAGAGACCACAACATGGTCTGTGAGAGACAAGACCATTGTCGATTCCGGGTGAATCGGGGAATTGAAGTGCAGATACTAGAATGTTTACAGAGGCGGTGAGGGACGCAAAATTTGAAGAAGGTTTAGAGGTAGGTGACGAAACGTCCATGACTTGAATGTATGTGGGTTTTCCAACCCAGCTGTTGTAAGCACATCGTGTATCTGGAATAAGCATCCAAGCACACGAGTGCGCGTTAACTAACGTGTCGAAAGCGGTCTTCAACTGTTGCACTATTGAATCAAGAAGCAATGACAAGGCTCGACATTTCTTCACCACAGAAAACCCATCATCGAGCAATCTGACAGCGAGATTCAACAACCACAATCGTAGGTAGAACTTACCACCTTAACTCCAGTCAAGGCCTGACTCATGGCCTGATCAAAACTGCGTCTTATTCAACCCAAAAATGTTTCATAACATTAGGCATCGTTGGGTGAGATTAAACCAACGTTTTTACGAGCGAGAACGCCCCATCTCACGCAAGGAAAACGGTCAATGCTTTTACGTACGCGTGAATATGCGATGTTCAGCCGAGGAACGACGTGATTTTCGCTTATAGTGATGCTCTTTGATCTTGTCAGAAAGCAACAAAACCACCAGCATTCGGAAATCGATGGTTTCAGCAACAAAGACCTTCAACTTTCACGACTGCTAGTATAGGGACTAGGTTCAAGTGCTCGGGCCATTTCCCGACATAGAATGACTTGGTTTGTTGTTTAATCTAGAATCAACATTCGGACTCCCAAAATTTGAGATTTCTGTTACTAAAAAATGGAGGATGGTACTGATAGTGGTAACCAACGACATGTACAGCCAACTGCTACATTCTCATCTGCTCCTGATGCATCTACTGCCAAACTCGAAACATCACCCCAGCAGCCCTCATTGCCTTCCACATCACAGCAGTCATCCTCTTGGCTGCTGAGACTCTTCCAGTCCGACTTTTTCGATGCAAGACTCGCCGTATCCTACCTGTACAGATATCCCGACACCGTGGGCATCCAGTTTTATGTCTGCAACAGACTCAAATCCATGCCTCACGACCATGTCATCTTTCTGTTGCCTCAACTATGGTATGCACGAGGGTTTACTTGGATTCACATGTTGTAATTGGACTGTTGCAGTTGTATGGTAGAACCGAATCTCGTTTCGTATTGATCCATCGCGTAAACCCGTTACTCTGATGGAAATCAGATGACAAAATGCCCTGGTGTGTGTGTTGAACATGACTCTCACGCTGCTCAAAAAATCAAATAGTCACTTACTGGTCAACAATCCAACAAGCTCGTCTGCTCTGGAAGAGTTCATGCTGGCTCAAAGTGAAGCTTCTGCACATTGGGGTCTCATGGTTAGCAAGGATACTTTTGTTGCTTCCATCTTCCTAAACCTTGATTGCACTTCTAAATCACTCGTCTATTTTAGATGCTGTGGTATTTACAGACGTATATGTATGATCAACGTTTACATCCCATGACACCATCCTATCGCCTTATAAAACGAGTCTTTCATCGATGTCAAGCAATTATATTTGCAGACACTCCGGATCCCACTCAAACTCTAGATTGGAATACAGATACTCGTATCCGTGAAAATATACCGCCAGCTATCGTAGGTCTAGGTGCCATGATGGGTGGAATAGGAGGACCACATGTTATGCAAGTCGCCAGAGAAATGGTCATTGCTCAAGGCAGACGATGGAGGTCATGGGGTATACCAGGTGCCAGCAGTAATAATAGTAGTGCATCGAGTGCTGTTAGTAGTAGCATAGCAGGAACGGGATCAGTGACTCCTCCTGAAGAAGAGGACAACCAGAGTCCCACAAACGTGAAACCATTATCTGGTGGCAGTGCTGGTCCTTCCAGCACGAGTGCATTTATGAATGCTAGGCTCAATAATCTTGCCACGGCAGTACGTAGACCCGCATCACTGGATTCAGCTCCAGTGTCACATCTAATAGCACGTATACCAACGAGCTCTCCATCTGTACAAGACATGTACCATGGAACGGCATTCTCATTTGGTCGATACGCTGCCAAGGCATCTGGTAGTGCCTCGTCGTTAACCATGTTGCCTCATGGTAAAGCATCTTGGTCTACATCAACTCTAGATTTAAGGCATGCGGCTGCTGTCAAAGCTGCTGGTGCAGCTGGATTCTCTACAGGCACTACATCACCCGTACCATCACACGCATCGACTCATAAAGCGTCATCAGAATACTCGGATGTATCTGATGAACATAAGCATCTAGTAGGATCACACTATTATCATGCTGAATTACAATTCATCATGGCTTTGACTGAAATATCGAATCGTCTACTCAGTGTGCCTAGAGAAGCACGACAACGGACTCTAGTTGCTGAATTGGAATTACTCAACCATAATCTACCTGCTGAAATATGTATACCGTTATGGTGCGCATCAAAGGGTTTATCAGGACACCACAAAGTAGTACGGATACCGCCTGCTGATGCTGTAGTATTGAATTCTGCTGATCGGGTTCCATACTTGCTTCTTGTGGAAGTCATTGAATCTGAAGAAGCTAGTGCTAGTAAAACACCACAATTGAGTCCTTTGTGGAGTAGAGATGGATCTATCGTTAATGGTACTGACGGCCATGACCATGCTGATGTTGGTGTCGATGGTTATAATAATAGTGACAACGACGGAATTGGTATTGGCGGTGTTGCTGGTTTGAGTGAAAAGGCATTAACTGCATCAGAAACAACCAGTGAGCATGATTTGCATGGGACAATAGAGGATAAAGTAAACGATACCGCCGATATATTACACGACGATAACATCACCAACGGTAGCATAACAAGACCCAGAGCACCATCAGCAATTAGTTTCCCGGAAGAAGAATTGTTTGCTGAAAAGATGAGAACAGCTGCCGTCATGCTCGCCCAATTATATCAACAGCAGCAACGTGAATTGATTGCCTTTATGGGAATCAACTCAAACACCCTTCCTGCCAATTTGACTCCTCTGCCACTCCAACCTCTTGCCAATCCCAGTAATAATAGTAGTACTCCTGCGACAAGGACATCGACTGGAGCTAACGGTGCCTTCCCTGGATCTCCAGCTCTTGGAAGAGCAGATCGTCGTAAATATCAAAAGATGAAGACTGATTTTGAAATGATTCGTGGGAAGATTGTTAAAGAAATGATGGTTTTGGAAGAGAGTCGACTGAAACTTGCTAGAGAGTCTAGCAAGACGGCTGTAGATGCTCCGTCACCTGTTACAGATGCTGTCGAAGGATCACCGAAGCCAAATGGTATTGCTAGTAGTGGCAGTAATAGTAAGTTGGATGAGGCTGAAGTTAAAAAGATTCAAGAGGCTTGTTTGACTCTTGATAAGGAAGATCCGAGTGGTATGTGATTGTCTGTCTTTTGATGCGGTTGCCAAACCTTTTTCTTTCCTGCTGCAATTTTGCCAAACCCACTTCAAAACTCACCACTTACGCATCAAATACCAAATAATATAGCCGCTGTATTCCGAGAAGATTGGGAGCAAAAGTTGGAACGAGTCAGAGCAGCATCACCATACGGATCTAATCCAAGGTGGAGACTGATTTCAGTCATTGTGAAATCAGGTGCTGATTTACGACAGGAGCAACTAGCTCTTCAGCTTATTGAAGAGATGCAGAGGATATGGAAGGCCGCCTCGTTGGATTTATGGGTTTGCTCGTAAGTGCAATGCTTGCTTTTTGTGGAGGTGGATGACCTTTTGTTACTGTTTATTCGTGATGTTTATTTCAATGACCGGCAAAAAAATCGTCCAATCTTGCGCGATGTTTCAAATCTCAACCTTCTCCTCTCTCTTAATGATACAGATATCGAGTGCTAGTCACATCAGAGCAATCTGGACTGGTTGAAACAGTTAGAAATTCCATATCAATCCATTCAATCAAGAAGAATGCATACGCCCAAAAACAAAATCAATCTGGAGTCGTCTATAGCTTGTATGATCACTTTATAGATGTGAGTGTACATGAACTGATATAATGTAATGATGTGTTTTTGTCGCGTGGTGTCTTACTTCGGTGTCACCTTCATTTAGAAATATGGACATCCCAATACGGATCGATTTCAACGAGCTCAAGACCATTTTATGAAATCTTTAGCTGGGTACTCGATAGCCACATACTTGTTACAATTACGGGATAGGTATGTGTGATGAAAAAGACTTGATGCTCTCTGTCGGCCGATTGATTGATGGTTTTTTTCGCTCTTTAGACATAATGGCAACATTCTACTCCTCTCAACTGGACACCTTGTGCACATCGATTTTGGATTCATGCTCACGAATTCACCTGGCTCTGTTGGATTTGAATTGGCTCCTTTTAAACTACCACAAGAGTATCTCGATATAATGGGTGGCCCTACAAGTCCAAAGTTTGAGGAGTTCAGGAAGCTCGTCAAGCTTGGATTTATGGCTATCAGAAAGAATTATGATAAGCTTGTTGCTCTCGTTGAGATGCTTGAGAAGGGTGAGCAAACAGCATCAATACCGATCAGAAGTCATTTTTTGCTCAGCTGCTCAATGAAATTCTATTTTGCTATCTAGATTCCGCGCTACCATGCTTTACAGGCTTCAACACAAAACCACCATCGACATACATACCAAATACAAGCGAATTATTACCAAACGGCACATCACCGCATGAAATGCCTCACGGCATTCTTGATCCATCTGGTGGTTTATCCTCATCCTCGGGATCAACCATCCCACCATCGATACTGCCAGCTGCAACCTCTCCGATGAATAATTATGCTAAATATCCCGTCACAAATGCACTGCGAGAACGGTTTCAGATGCAGTTGAGTGAAGCTCAAGCTGCAGAGTTTGTGGATAGGATGGTTGATTCTAGTGCGAACAATGTGTTTACGAGGTTGTATGATACATTTCAGGTATGTTGAAGGCAATGAAGATGGCGTTTTATGTGCTTTGCCATATGTATCCTCTGAGTCTCAGTTTTTTTGTGCTTACTTTTCCTCTCCTATCTAGTATTATTCTAATGGGATCTTATGATCTTCTACTCTCATGGTTTGTTGGAATTTGGAGCGTTATGGGATATACACGGTTGGGTGGGCTGTTTTTGCATCAGAAGTCGACACACATACACGAGTTATTATTAATCTTGTACATTGATTTTATTTGTGTCTCTTTTTCCTCATCACTGATTATCTATGAGAAATATTATATAGTATATCATGACGAAGATGTTTGGAATTGTTAAATGATGAAGTGGTCATGAGGCTGTACCAGTTGTTTCTTTGTTGTTGTGAAGGAGTGTGGTTCGAGGGTTTTAAATCACCATTAACTTTGCACTCATCGCAGCCATGGTTTCAAGTAGGTAAGGGATGCTGAGTAATGGTTTACAGTATGGTGCCCGTGTCCTTGAAAGACGGCTTTCTGTAGAACTACTTGACTAACATTCCTCATAAAGTGATAGGAAATAACCCTCCCGTCTATTGAGAAGCATAGACATGTCGACTCTGGAAAACTGTACTGAGCTTATAGAATGGACTTTTTTTTTGCTGACACGATGAGACTACCGTCAAAGCTTCCCTGATAGGCTTTTTGTGGGATGAGATTCAAACGCTCTTCCAGCAAATTTAACCGCATAGATATTTTCCCAATTGGACATCAACTCGAGCTAACGGTGTTGTCATCCTGGATCTCTTGTTCTGGGATGGTTCCCTCTAATGCCCAACAAGCTGTCATGAATGCGCTACGAGAACAATTTGGAGAGGTTGTGAATAGACTCGTCGATTCCAGTTCTATTACTGTGCTGACGAGGGTGTATGATACGTTTAAGGTAACCATTGGTGTGTTTGATTGAAAGGCGCTATACAGGTGCTGAGTTCAACAATGCTGACATGTTTAAAGCTTTTTGTGGTAGCTTTTCAGTATTTGTATCAATCTAATGAGATCTTTGGATTGTTCCCATTTGGGGGTTTCAGATAGTAACTGGTTGGGTGGTGAACTCTTTCTGTAAAACAGACACAACTAAGTATTGACTTGTACGTTGATTTATTTGCATTTTTTCGTCACGAGCTCATCTTAAAGAATATCAAATGGTTATCTCACGACGATGCTAGCCCGTGTGCTGTTGGGCGTTGGGTCATTGATCATCAACCTAGTGGGATACCCCAATTTGACTAGTCTGTGTGACAACCCCGTTGAACGAGAGCAGGATTTGGAGATCACTGTTTGTGTTGTTGGTAGCTCTGGTCAAAATGTGGATAAGGAAACAGCCTAGTCACCAATCTTTTCTTTCGAATAGTGCTGGCTTGAGTAAATACGCAGTCTACAATCCGTTTCAGGTATGTAGTTTGTGGAAGAACATGTTGTTGCTCGCGCTAACCTTTTCCTTTGGGTTGTAAGATTCTCATACGGTCTTGGTGATCCATTGGTTCTCTGTTATCTTGCATGATAGGATGTCAGAGCCATGGGCTTGGAGACGTTCAAAATCGCGTTTCAAAGGACACTATCTAAATTTTGGACAATCTGTATCGTGCCTTTTCACTTAACGAAAGCCTTTATTGGACTCTCGTATATGCATTCTATTCACAAACTCGGCATAACAGAGACTGCTTCATCTCCAGCGTCAAGTGTCGCTTTGTTGGGCTGCATCACCCACACAGAGGAAATGTTTTTTATGGTGCGACAACGCGCAGGAAACTCTGAAAAGGTTAACAGAAGTGTCCAATCATCATAGGAAATTTTCAGACCCTAAATTTCATTACTTGATTGACGTCACATAAAACCAAGCGATAGTCCTTAAACACGAAAAACGGAAGTTTTCACGCGATTGAATCATCAATCTTGAGAGCTCAAGAAGCACCAGACTTGCTTTTATTGTAGACGGATCTTCTTTTCTCAAGAGAACGAGAAGATAGGTAAGTGCACAAGGTTGATGCTACTGTGCACTTGTTTTCACAATCTCCAAACAATGCACAAACACATACTAAAATCTCTCTATCGATCGCCCATATCCAGGTACGATGGATCCATCCAATGTGAGAGCAACATCACTAGTGTATGCTTCAAATGGAGCTTCACTGGACCCACGAAACTTTTACGCTACATCGTATTCTTCCTTCCATGGCCATGTCGCTCATCAAGTTACTGGGATGATTCAGAACAGCAGCAATACTGGCATTATTAGTAGTAATGGATTTTCTGGAATCAAGAAACCTTCAACAACAGCAACGAGACGAACTGGATTTGCTGCTAATTTGCATGGTTGGGTGCCTTATGAGAAGAAGATTGATGAGAAGGGATTTAAGTAAGTTGTTTTGAGCTTGAAAACAACTGAATGATTTAAACATGGGGTTGGCACTGCTAGTGTCTCAAATTCTGCAGCAGTGGTTTTTTTTTTTGCGAACACCATATACACATTGGTCACCACACATTTCTAAAACAACTAAATCCAATATTTCAGGATTGAAGCACCATTTCAAACTGAGACAGCTCAGCAGCATGATCCGCCAGGCCGTCCTAAAGATTATGGTCCAGTCAAAGTCATTGGATCTATTGAAAGTGGATGTACCACTATGAGGAAGAATACTTTGAATCCTGCTCCAGTAAGTGTGAATAAGTAGTGATCAGTGTAGTAGAGTCCGATTTTTTTGTCGGCTTAAAAAACAATGAAACCGGGCTTCTCACATCCATAACGCGTCAACAGGCACCCCCAACTCCGGATTCATATGCTGTTATCAGTTGGAGAGATCCACATCTGGGGAACAAGTCAGCCATGAATGACTTGGCAAAGATTTTGCCCGCTAGAACTGGTGCTTTTGTTTCTGATGCTCCTGCCAAGATTCATCGGTTTGGAAGTGGCGATGGACGCAACCGATTTATTGTAAGTTCACTTCGTGAATCATTTTGCTACTGCAGGAACGCGGCTGTTGTCGCTCCTGCATAAACTTTGGGCAGGAAGAACAGCCACAAGCAAACAACCGCCAACACAGTTTTAACTGGTCTTATAGAAGACACCTCCAAGTCTTCCCGGCATATCTCCAGCCGCCGAACCAGATCACATATCAACGCCTCCAACCAAAATCCCACGAATTCCAGCCTTGATGCGTGAAGATGCCTTCACACGCTCATCACGCCCGGGACTCCTCAAAACACCTCCTCACGTATCAACAACACCGCTGCCACCAGACGCAGCCGAATCCCACGCCCTCAAGCGCCGTGACCCAACATACTGGACATCCCTGCGCGACCCGAAATCCATAATCCCAACATCCCGGATGCTCCATCCTCCAATCTCTGTAACGCATGCAGCAGACCATATCGTAGGTCCCACCAAGACCATTGATACAAATCTCGTCAAAAAGGAATATACCGGTGCAGCCAAACAGAATCGGCCATGGAATGATATTCCTGAACCAAATCCTGGTTCGAGGTTTACTACTGACAATGATGTGAGATATGCGTTTGAGAGTGGACGATATGGATTGTTTAAGCCACAGTATGGAGACGATGAGTATACACATGGGCCAATTGCGTACTCGGGAATTGCGCATAACTATATCAATAGGCCTAATCCGGATGCACCGACTGATGAAGAGATTGTAAGTAATGACAGGAATCCATTGAGCAACGTCGTTCTGCTTCCATTTTTGGTTGTCGGTTCAATGTCTCTATATCTTTGACTTACACCCAGTCTTGAATTTCTTCTTAGTATCGAGGAGTGCATCCCACTGTAGCAAAACACATGTGGAAGCAACAAAGAGGACTTCACAGCTGTCGACCAACTCAGCCCATATACACACTCAAAGTTTGAAAAGGGTCCCAAGTGTCGGCATCAATATTGAGAGTGTTGCTTGCTTTGTAAAACGGGAAGGCCCCAACAATAAGAATCTCACTTGGTGATACGCATCCTCCTGCATTATTTTTTTGTTGATGCTCGGTAGCGTCCACTACAAAGCGCATCGCAGGCAAGACAAACGAGGAACTCGTTGACCGCTGGAAAAACGCTCCAAAGGCCGTGGTGTGATGTATTGATATCCTTGACTGCAAGTGCGTTCTTACTGAATCGTTCATCTAAAG
>NW_022158414.1:0-83722 GCF_006535985.1 Synchytrium microbalum | reverse complement strand
AGCATCAAGGGAATAAATTGACTACAACGAGTTTGTGTCAGGGATTGCAACTCAGCAAATGTGGACCGTGCTTGCTTTTGATGTCCAAACAGCTTATCTGTATGGGGAACTCAAAGAGAACGTATTTATGCGCGTACTCGATGGAATCCCGGTACTCCCTCATTTGACAAGTCAAAGCCTTGTGTAAGAATTCAAAAGTCACTGTACGGCTTAAAGCAGTCGGGGCGTCAGTGGTATAACAAATACTCTGAAGTGCTAAAATCACAAGGATTTGCACATAGTATTGAGTGCCCGAGTGTATTTTACAAACATACCGACAAGGGTCCTGTTATCACAAGCATCTATGTTGATGATACAAACGTCATGGATCCTGAGAAGAAGGCCGTTGACAAAGTAAAAACGTTTCTGAAATCCACATTCGAAATGAAGGATTTTGGCCAAGTATCAGGTTGTATTGGGATCGATATCGAACATTTACATCAAGGTGTTTTTCTATTGCAGTCAAAAATGATTCAAAAGATTTAAAGTCTATACACCTTGAACATACGAAGCCAATGAAACCACCATTAGAAGTGAGATCCGTGGAGCTGCGTAAAGATATTTATGGTACACGACGAGACGGGCTTTCTATATGAAGCAACAAGAAATGGATTACTGGTTTCAGAAAGAAAATGTAAAAGACCCTTGGAATTCAGTTGATTGAAACTCCGATACCCGTCTACGAAGACAATCTGGCGGCATTGAATCAAGTGAAGATGCAAGGGTACATTCGCTCTAACTCCAACAAACATATCGCTCCAAAGGTCTATCGAACTCGAGATCTCATTATAAACAAGGACATCACTTTGTTACATGTACCTGGGACCGCGAATCCTGCGGATATATGGACTAAGACACTACCTACAAATTTCCATTCCAAATTCATAAATATGAAGGGTATCAGAAGCAAAAGATCGCTTACACTGCCAGCAGTAATACTCGCAGTTTTGGTTGTAAGGGAGTGTTGAAATTGATCATCAGACAACCATTACTGCGTTCTTTTTTTTCCTTCCTCTGTCCTCTGATTGATTGAAATACATGATTCATATAAGTCAATCTCTCGGCCAGTTTCGACAACTATACCGTATCTCAACAAGACAGAAAAGTCTTTAGTCTACCCATAAGCTTACCACCCAACAAGACTGCTGTTGGAATAGATGGGCCTTCGTCAGGAAGCTCAAAGCTGATAGTACTATAGATAGATACAAAGAAGATTGGTAGCTCAACGGTTTTCTCAAACACCAAGACACGATGGTAATGCTACATATTCTCCGGTGATGGACACGATTACGTAAAGGTTCTTATTAAGCTTCGCAAGATATATGAAGTTTAAGATAGATGCAATGGATGTCGTGAATGTTTAGCTTTATGGTGATCTGGATGCCGACATATACCAGAATACCAGAAAGAATCCAAGTATCTAGTGGAATAGAGCACCCAGTGTTAAAGGTTGAGAAGGCCTTCTATGGCCTGACACAGTCTGGAAGAATGTGGTAGAATACTTACTCAGAAAGATTGCTGAAGAATGGATAGAAGTCAAACAGGATCAATCCATGTGTATTCTACAATCAACACTCAAAGGGAGAGTAATAACGTCAGTATACGTAGATGATTCTACTATAGTGGTATAATGGCTGACGAGAGAGCCAAGAGTGAGACAAAGGAATACCTGAAGTCTCATTTCGAAATGAAAGATTTGGGATCTTTATCATCCATCTTGCATCGGTATACAAATCGAACAACTGCAATCTGGCATCTTCATACATCAAGTCAAGCATCATATTTAAAGAAGGTGTGACTTGGAGAAATTCAATATGTCAGAATGTAACTCAAGAAACACATGATATATTGGGACCACGATGACAAGACGAAGATGATTATCTGACAACATACCATATGCTAACGCCATTGGAGCACTATCCTATTTAGCAAATTCAACCCGACTCGATATAGCATTTGTGTCAACTTGCTAGCAAGGTACACCCATGATCCATGTGCCAGACATTGGAATGGTGTCAAGAAGATCCTAGGATATTTCAAAGGAACGTCAGATATGGGATTATTATATGAAGGGCAAACTAAAACCATCTAGCACCATATGCTGATGCAGGATACTTGACAGGCAAACAAAGTGGTAAATCCCAAACAGGATATATAATCACAGTTGGTGGTACTGCTTTTGCTTAGAAATCCACAAAACAAACCATGGTTTCTACATCCACCGCCCATTCAGAGATTATAGCCATGTATGGCTCGATAAGGGAGCTAACATGGATAATGTATTTTGTAAATGATATGCTAAAAGGTCTGGAAGTGGACTCTCTACCACCCACCGATGTATTTGAGGATGATTAACTATGTCTTCGACAAATCCAAACTGGTTAGATTAGATCAGACTTCACCAAACACATCATACCGAAGCTATTTTATACATCAGAAATGTTAGACAATGGTAAAATAATGTTAAAAGAGGTTGCTAGTAATGACAATATGGCTGACTTACTCACAAAGTCCTCGCTAACGGAAATACATCAGAAGCTTTGTAGTTTAATGGGGTTGAGGAAGAGAGGAGAGTTGAAGGATTGAATGACATGTCCTGGATTGTGAACATTGATGACGGTACTCTTTTGGTCCAATGGTGTTGGGCGCTTTTATTGAGGCTTGAGATTTCACAATCAGGGGTAGAATCTGATGAGGGGAGTATTGAGCAAAACACTACGTCACAATCAATATCGCACGTGTATATATTCAACCAATCATAATTAGGCACGTATCTATATGCTTGTTCATACATGATTCATTCAATACAACACATACAACACGAACTATCTTGTTAGTCGGAACATAGTAACGTCGTCAAAAACGGAACAAAATCAATCAGCGAGATAACATAATATTTTGAATCATTTCTACATCTATATAGAGCCTTCTCAACTCAAATCAAATACTTCTGGTGGTCGATTCTCTCTTCGGCAGATAAAATAACCTAATTCGATTCTTGCGTAACTTTCGTATTCACGATTCACAACACACAACCAACATACATAGCACTAGCTTTCATCGATCTCCAATTCAGAGCCATGGCGAAACCAAACTATTCGGGCAAATGGATCAACGACAAGGGGGCGAGCTCAAGTCCATCAGACGTAAGTCCCCTTAAGTTGAAAGAAACTTGTTTTTTACTCAACACATGATTCCTTGCCTTAGGTATTGGATGCTCAAGGAGCAGGATGGTTTATGAGTATGTTTTCTCTTGTATTGAGTGCACTGCTCCATACAGTTCCGTAAGCATTGACAACAATTGCTCTTCAGAGACCGCGGCATCAGCTATTAGCTTAGACATTACCACGACCCAATCGGAGGATGGAAACACCATTACCACTGTAAGACATACAGATCCACCTATACATCTTCTATTCGTGATGCCACTTTCCTCGTCGCAAGCCTGAAACAAGCTCGTTTGGTACGGATGAACAATCACCCTTACGATTACTTTTCTCAAACAGACCAGCACACAAGGCGACCAAGTCTTGATTCTGGATGGTGTTGAACGTGAATACCCTCGCAAGTTGTTGGGTGATTCAAGTGCGTCGTTTTTGTATATGCCATATCCGGTAGTGGGCGACCTTTTTAAACAGGGTACGCTCTCTTACAATTCATCATTCATTGATCTAGTTTTCGCATCTGCTACGTGGGAGAACAATGTTGTGGTGGTCAAGCAAAGACACTCATCGGGATCATGGACCCAAACTGGAACTTGGGAGATATCTGAAGATGGCAAGACACGGACGCACAAGATTCATGTCAAAGGTCCTACCAAGGAAGGCGTACGTACATCTTGGGACCGAGTTTACTGACAAATTGAGTCTGTGGAACTGACTCGTTGTGAAATCAAATCGTCTCTAGGATTTCGTTATAGTCTTCCACAAGGTCTAATTCGACTGTTATTCTTTTGTCGTTTTACATTATAACACCATCATAAAACTATCGTTTTCCCTTCAATTCTCTCGTATATTGCTACAACAACAGTATTTCTGCTTGACGCAAAATGCTATCTCTAACTACTACAAATCACTTGGCCACACACATATAGCAGCTTGTACAGGATATTGGGGGGGGGGGGGGGGGATTTTACATTTCATACTTGCGGGCTTCCATACCATCAGGAGGTGAAGTCTCGACTCGACCTTTACCCACTTCAGTCCAGTTCGTGGATAGGGCGGTACCATTTGATTCGGTAAAGCTCTTGATCATGGCTCGTCGAGTATCATCATCAGCATCCTTGTAGATTTGTTGGAAGAGAGAGTTCAAGGCGGCATCTCCTTCAGGCTTTTCCGTTTCGACTTCTTTGGTCAACTTGTCCCAGTCGCGAGCCTATAGAAAGTTCGAGATGTTGAATAAGAATCTGAACGATTGGAAGTTCAAGCACGAGTGATATCAACATAAAGACAGACCTTTTTGGAAGAGGTAGGATATGAAGGCCTTGCAGATGCATCAACATTTGCAGACCCCATCAACTGAGGAGCTCCAACCATTTCATCTTCACCTTCCAAAGTACCCCATTTCAAGCCCATCATTTCTTTTTTACATTTGATTTCGATTTTGGTAGACAAGACAGAGTATTTCGAATCTGCTGGTACGATAGCGTGAGCCAAAGGATCCAGTTCTAACGAGTAGTCAGCACCGATTGGTAGTTTGACGGTGACTGAGATGGCACGTTCAGCGAATACGATATTGACGGTATCTGCTTTTACGTTTTTGATGAATATGGTGATTGTCACAAAGTTTTCGTTTTGAAACCATTCGTGACGGACACGTGCTGGAGTGTTCATTGTTGATGATGGAGGTGGAATAGCTATTGGTTGTGTTTCTATTTTTGACTTGCCTAAGGCCGGTTGATTGATTGTGAGATGCATTGAATGGAAAAGGAAGTGTCAAGGTACACGACCTTCACAGCGACAGCACCCTTCACACTTACTGGCTTCAATTTCAGCAGCCGCTTTACGCAACCAGGTCTTTGCAGTAGCATCGTCAGGAGTGATGCTCAAGACAGCCATGAAGGCTCCATGCGCTTCCTCATATCGATCCAATTCAAAGAGGGACAACCCCAACCTCATGTTAGCCTTAGCAATTAGTCCAGATTTTTCATTCTTGTTGGCACCACTATTACTAATGAGTTCTAATACTCTGTTTGCGTCATTGACAGCATTGAGATGTTGGGCCAGTTTGGAAGCAGCTTGTGCTCGTTTTAGGTAAATGTCTGGTCGAGAAGAGTCGATTGCGATGGCTTGGGAGTAGAGAGAGTAGGCAGATTGATAGTTCTCTTCGACAAAGGCCTCGTTAGCCTGTTGGTAGTATCCTATTAGTGGTGAGATGGGTGACCATTTTAGAGTGAATGTTTCTGTGGAAGCTTGACGAATGAAACAGGAAGACCTTACAAAGAACAATCTCATACCTTGAGCTTCAGAATTTATCATTATTATAAATTCAATTGTCCTTTCTATTCTTCTTCTTGTCTCGTTTGCGAGCTGGTGCCTTTATTATGAGTGAAGAGTCAAAACGCTGACAATCGAACGCAAGACGATGAGCATGTTTGACGATGACGAGACGTGTCCAGAGGAGAGAAATGCGACTAAACTGTACATCGGTGTGTTTATACTACTTGGACTTATCTTGTCTTATGCTCCGCAAGTGCGTTTTGTTGAATCAGATCAATTCAGAACACGCATGGCAAATCACTCAAACTTGACATAATCTAGTTGGGAAAGATACATAAAATACGCTCCAGTGAAGGTCTATCGCCATACTTTCTTGGACTGGGTCTGGTAGGCACAGCTGCGACATGGCTCAACACATTAATGTTGCAGTTTGCTGCTATGCAGTGCTGCCAAACTCATGTAAGTTATTGGATGTGTTTGATGCCCATCGTGAATTGTTTGTCTATTGACACCTGCTCCTTTACGTCTACAGTGGTCTCCAGCTGTCTGTTTTGAAAACACGCTAGGATTCACTCAAATGAGTGTTCAAGCTGTGTGCTTTACAGCCCTGCAAGTACTCTCTCTAGCTCATTCTGACCTCTTTTCAACTCGTGGTTGGCTAACACGATAGCCCAATCTCATCCAGATTCGTGCTATTCTACATATACTTTCCACCCTATCTCAAATATCCTGATTCGCCGCGACGGATATATGGACCAGCATACACGACTTCTCTATGGGTTTTGGTTGTCTGCATATCATACATTATAGCCTCGGTCGCTATATCTGCCGTTACACTGGTTACTGGTGCTGGCGATCCAAATCGAACAGCTATTGAAGGTGTTGCGGGGATCTGGGGTGGTGTGGCCACTTTGACTGGTGTTGTTCAGTTCATACCCCAGATATGGCATACGTTTTGGCTCGGAGTAAGTACATATTGTTAGGATTCACTGCGCGAGACACATGGTCGCTGTCATTCACTCACTGCGTTGACGGGCTTTTTCATTGATAGCATCCAGGAGCACTATCTGTCGAAACACTCATAATGCAATGCCCCGGCTCCTTTCTTTTTGCATACTCGCTAGCCATCCAACCAAGAACGAATTGGACGTCATGGCTGCCCTTCTTTGTTGGAGGGATTCTACAATTCGTGTTACTAGCTCTGTGTACATATTTTATATGCAGGAATCCTGCGGTTATTGATTCTGAAGAACGGGAACGATTGTTGGGTAGTATTGATGAGGAGGTTATTATACCGGATGCTGTAGATAATGATGGGGCTGATGGCGTCGATGCAGAAGATGAGGCTAGATCGCCATCACCTAGTGCTCCTCCTGTTGGTATGTGTGGATTTTTAGTTTTCAGGGCTTCTGAAGGTTGGTGCTGAGGCGATCCTCTTACATTGTCTTATGTGACTCTAGAAACAAGGCTGGATCAAGGTCGGCCAAGGTCATATCAAACTATGGGCCGAGCTAAGGGTAAAAAGGCTCGTCGTGATATTGGAAATGGTACTGAGTAAACCCCGATTCTTTTCAATCATAAACACATTTCACTGCACAATAAATTAAAAACATCCTGTTTGGAAAATAAAATTTCATGTGTTGTCTAATAAAACAATTCGAGGGATCTTTAGAGTGAAAATATGTACCTGTTTGGTTCATCAGCAGAGGATGTTGTCTAGATCTGCCTTGGGTTCATAGCATAAGGCACACTTGCCAGTATAGTCCTTTAACAGGTCGATTGCCGCATAGCATGCACTAGCAAGCCTGGCTTATTGCGTCATTATAACCTTCGAGAACCCTCGTTATAGATCGTTCCAAAAACGACATCATCGGGCTCAATGGGATAACATCATTGTTGGTTTGAATGATAGTCAAGAGATCACCAACTCCCGATTACGAGTACACTCGCGGAGTGATCTCTTCGTCAAAGAGTAACAACACAATCCACAGCGAATCGTCCACCAAATCCATTGTCTGAACTATTTCTTTGGTCAGCACACGAGCATCTACAAGCGACGGGACTGGTATGATTGACGCAACACAGCTCTTTCCTATTTGCGTATTCGACATTACAAATGACTCGTTGAATGCAAGGTCGGCCATTTTTTGCAAAGCTCTGTCGTTGGGACTATAGTTGGGTTTTGTTTTCTTTGTAGGGGCTGCAAACATTATGAGGTCGTTCTCGTCTTCTTCACTTGGTTCTAGGAGGAGCAAGTCGTCATCTGCACGATCGTTGACATGTGAAGACAGCTTGGAGGTCGACTTTGAAGACGACGCGATAGGATTCTGTACTTCCAGTAGATTGACGGAGATATTCAAAATGTCCATTTATTTGAGACCTTCTCCATTGGTAGCCAGGTGACTTTGTGAGTTTCCATCATCGACAGCGACTTCAATATTAGAGTATGGATATACTTCTAGATTATCCTAATAAGTACTACAAGCGTGAGTTCTGTTGTATACCTGCTATGTAGAAATAGACAAATCTTGAACGTACGATGGTAAGACTCAAAACAACACTGCTGGAGAGTGTGATGATGAGTTGCGACCTATCCGAATCCTCCTCAATCTTGATACTATGGTCTAGACTCAAGATTTCGATGTCATTCAAAGCCGTGCAAGCCCTATTGCTTGTTCTTCTTCATGTTTGGGGAGCCCTTTCGAAGACACGTTGATGTTTCCGACTTCAGATAGGTGTTTCTATATGCCATAGATAAGATGACATAAAAAATATAAGGCATTTTGTTTATTTCAAAGCCGCTGCGAGAGGCTGCCAACCAAAAAACAAAATTCAAAGATTCAAGAACACCTTTTTGCAAGCTTACCTTTGATCCGGTATGGGGAGCGACGATGATGAGCGATTGTTGCTACAGCTGTGATGAATGCTTATCGGAGTAGCCAGACTTTGGTAAATACTACCTCCCAAAGCTCTGGTTGGTTTTCGTGTTGTGAGTGATTGCGCCTGTGAGATGTGTTGTGGAAGTAGCTGGCACGTTCATCATTTGCTATGTTGTACCTTACGCGTCATGGACATTACTGAACGCTGAAGACACGGACACAAAACAATTTAGTGACAACAGCCAACCAATTCATCGTATTTAGTACCTACAGCATATCACAATGCTTTACTCAAGGAATAACACACTCGCTCCCCCCATCCCTCCTCCCATGCACATACTAAAGGTGTGAGGAGATGTGAGATCCAGGTGATGGTAGGATATCAACGTGTTCCGAACGTGCTCTTACCTAGTAACACCAATCTTCTTGCCTTGGCGACGAAGTTCTGGGATAATAGTGGCAATCTGACGAGCACCCTATTGTGAAGGTTCAGCATCCACTCTAAATTGAGCGTCATAAACCTTGACTCACAGTACATCCCAAAGGATGGCCAATTGCAATGGCACCACCTTTAGGATTGACCTTGGAATAGTCGAGACCCAGCTTGTCAATGGAGTATACAGCTTGGGATGCAAAGGCTTCGTTAATTTCGAAAATGTCGATATCGTCCTTTGTCAGTCCAGCATGAGCTAGAACTTTAGGGATGGCATAGGCTACAAATTGAAGACGGAAAAAGATGAGTATCAATACAAAGGTGTCCCTTTACTTGCACAATTACCCGGGCCAATTCCCTTTTTGAAAAAAAAGTCAGCTCGCCGTTCTTGAACTCAGAAGGAATACAACACATACCATGACTCGAGGTGGTACGCCAATAGTGGCGAAAGCTGCAAATGTCGCCAGGACTGGCAATCCAAGCTCTTGTGCTTTTTTGCGTTTCATCATGAGAACAGCCGCTGCTCCGTCGCTGACTTGAGATGCATTTCCAGCGGTAGTAGATCCTCCAGCTTTGAATGCTGGCTTCAATTTGCTTAATCCTTCCAAGGTAGTGTCCGCTCGAATACCGTCATCGTCAGCGACAACAACGCGCTTCTTTGAGCCATCGGATTGCATCATCTCGACTTCAATGGGCTTGATGAGTGGAAAAAATATAAGACAGCTAATTGCGTTCGGCGAAATACAGAGATATTTCGAGAAGGAGAAATCGACGATTTTTAGACTCTAGTAACCTACCCAAATCTCTTCCTTGAAGTAGCCAGCTTTTTGAGCAGCAGCAGCTTTCTTGTGAGACATGACTGAGAACTCGTCTTGCTTTTGGCGACTGATGTTGAAATCAGCTGCCACATTTTCGGACGTGATTCCCTAGGAGAATGCCGAATTCAGAGTCAGGTTCGAGATTAAAGAACATCACTGTCAATTAAGAATCGAAGAAGCAGCCAGACATACCATGGGAATGAGAGCGTCAGCAACAACAGGGTTTGCACGCAAGATCTTTTCAGATACTACGGCAGGAGCTCTATCGCCATAACCGTTACTCATGCTTTCTACACCAGCACCAATTCCGATTTCGATGGTTCCAGTAGCAATAGCTGCAGCAATATAATGGGTCGCCTGAAGTCCTGAAGAACAAGCTCTGTTTGTAGCAGCCAGGGAAGTGGTCTCTGGGAATCCAGCTGCCAGCGCGGCCATTCGGAATTCCATGGCACCAATGGACTGTTTGATAGTGTTTCCAACATGAATGTCTTCGACGAGCTCTGGTTTGATGCCTGTCTTTTTGATGACACCTTCCAAGATCTTTTGGAACAAGGTTTCGGCTTGAGTATCCCTTAAAGGACCACGTTTTCCCTTGGTGATAGCAGTACGAACTAGTAAATTAGAGATTTCAGTTTCCAGTTAGGACATTGCGTTCCAAGAAACAAATCGTGGGGTTCTTACTGGCGCAGACAATTACTACATCGTCAGGATGCTTGACATTTACTTTGGACTTGTGGAGAGCCATAGCTGAAGCTATTCAAATCAATAATGTGATTACAGCGATTGCTAGATGTGGACAGCCGTATTATGATGCGTTACGTGAGTAATACAAGTTCAACTGGCTGGACAACAAGAGAGATGCTGGAACTCGGCACCTTTTGAACGTAGATCTAGTTAATATTGACTGTAAAACTTGCAGGCTCAATATCTGACACGTATTCAAAAGTTCACGGTCAACGGCAGAGAAAGCAAATGCACATCACAGAATTGTGCATGGTGGACAATGACATACAGTCGACGTGTTTCCAAGTCAAGAGAGAGGACAGGTACGTGACGCAGCACATACACATCACCGAAATAGCTCCATGGAAATTTCTAATCCGTTGACCCTCAATCACATCAAGTTTTCTTTTCTTTTTGATCTAACTTTCCACTTCAACAGCAACAAAAGCAACTAGCCAATATCATAGACGTCAAACTCGTATACCAAAGCCACCATATAGCCTTTATATATCTATATCCAATAGCCACTCTCTCTCACACTGGGGGGTATTATCAACACCAAACAGTCTTCAACTAGAACCGCCAGTCTTCATCACTCAAAGGTGATGAGAAAACCACCTTAGTTTATATCTATACACCTACTCCCAAACAATTCCAATTCCCGGTCCCATCAAATTGAACTGTGACATCCTCGTCAATCAATCACTCTGTTAATCACACCCCAACGAATAGAGTTGGGAAAGTTATGAAGGGTCTTTTTTACTTGAATACCAATCCAAGATTATAAATTCAAATAAAAAATGGCATCATGGGCTGTCTTGTCTGCACGTCTTCACACGTAAGATACCCACATGTGATTGTACGTAAAATTACGCACAAATACTCATTCATTTCGATACATAGGAATGCTCCAATTGTAGCTAGCACTGCTGCCGCCGCCTCTACTCCTAATGCTTTGGTTAGGACATCGTCTGCATCATCGTCAACTTCAACTTCACCACTGTCTTCCCCAGCCAATGAACCTGCTGGATCCCATATAGGACATCAAACTCGCCCTGTAAATCATTGGGCGTCAGTGGCTGCGTTACGTGAACGCTTGGCTCAGCTGAATGCATAATAAAATTACTGGTAGTTTGTCAACCTTTGCACCCAAATAATATAAATTCAGCTTTGAAAAGATGCGCTTGCACTTGTGATACGCTCCCTTTGACATATTGCATGAACGGGTACCAAAACAAAGGCAAAGTGTATGAGTTCTGTTCTTTCTATTGTCTTAGATAAAAAACAATGATGGGTGAGGTTCATATAATTACGGTAAAAAGTCCCTACTAGCTGTCTTTATAAGTCCCAAAAGCATTTCTATATGGTTCCCTCCAATGACTTTAAAAACAACTTAAAAAAACTTGGCAATAAGGAAATAAAAGCAACAACTACTATTTACTGACAGTGCTCAAGAGAAGGTATCTTTCAGCACCTCCCTTCTCTCTCTCTTCTTTTCTCTTTCTGTTTAAAAAAGCTTCAGATTTTTTGGTGTGGGGTTTCGACTCTCCAATCCTATAGTCGCCCTTGCCCCAAATCATGTTCATCTTTGGGCGGTGGTGCTGGTCTCATATCCGACGTCATAAAGGATGCTAAAGAGGCGTTCTGTTGTTGTTGAGCTGCCACTGCACTACTCATCCTAGGTGGTGGTAAATCAGCAGCACTAGTTGCCACAATGGGTCTACCATATGCTTGAGGCCACATGAGAGACGTGGCGCGTGACGGTGGAATCTCGGCATCATTCTCATCTGCTGTTTGCCTATACGAATCTACAGAGTCATCTGATGGAGTCGGTGATGACGAATATGGAGATGAATCATTCGAAAATGATAATCTACCAATATTATGTTGTCCTAGTGGTGTCATCGGTGTTTTTACATCTTCGGATGAGTCGGCTCGAGATGAGGGTGATGTACCAACATCTGTTCCGTATACTATAGTGGCTGCTGCTCCTCCAACCATTGTATCCGACGACCGCTGTGAATCATCGGTGGTCGACTCTAAATCCTCCCCTTTATCTCCATATGTGATTTTTACAGCTCCCATGGCAGCAGACATGGACGTCCGTGGTGGCAACACACCAGCTCCAGCTGCACCACGTGTAGTCAGCGTCGTCCGAGTCGTATAATTGGATTTTAGCGATCGTCGTGAATTGCTTCGTGACATCCTAGACCGTTGTGATCCCCTTCTTACTGGTCCAAAGAACCCTGGTACATCTTCCATAATCAATGGAATGGCTGCTTCTCGTGATCCCCACGACCTTACATTCCAACAATACAGCGAGTAGATCAGAGTGATTAAATACAGCCATGGTGTCAGTAACACCAGGAAGGGATACATGAAGAACACTTTTACTCGGCGAAGTGCTATGGCATATATACCCAAGATGAGCCATCCGATAACCATGGGTACAAAGAGCATCAGAAGCATAGCGAATCTATATTTGACTCCTGTAAAGATTTGGAAGAGGACTACGAATAGCAAGAACGCGACAGATCTAACAAGAGGAGAGACTGTTAGATTCATGCAATCCCTACAATCCTTTTTTGTTGCGCGAGCATACGAGTGCTACTAGATGTGTAACCCAAACCTCAGTAAATAAAGCTTACCGAGAGGCGAATTCCAGAAGTTTATACGCCACAAGTAGTGGTGCAGTCTTCCACATTGTCCACGATGCCATAAAGTGACATTCGTTGGCAAAGGCACCCAACAGCCACCTACGACGTTGTTTCAAGAAGCTCATAAAGGTGTCTGGGCCAACAGTCTTTGCTCTAGCATGTGGATGGAAACCAACAGCGTGTAGTGGATGTCCTTCCATGAGCAGTTGAGTCAAGAAACGATCTTCTCCGAGATAGAATCGGTGGTAGTCGAAAATGTGACTCGTGTCAAGATTTACAAAGTACTGTAATGGAATTGTACGGATGTGTCAGAGGAGTTGCTCTTCATCGTTCGTACCGAAAAGGCCCTGTAAGTTTTTTGTCTCACCTGCTCAGCAGCCAACATCAAGTGATTTAAACGAATGACTGTCAATGCTCCGGGCAAACAACATACAGCACCCAAAGCTGCCTCCAGTGCTCTCTTAAACACTTGACCGACTACGTATTCGACGTCTTGTAGGTACCACAAAAAGTTGAACGACGAAGAGCTATAAACAACAAATTAGTTAAAACATGGTGTACTCGGTTCATTGCTCATCACCGCACTACCGCCCAAATCGTCCTTACATGCAACTGATGAAACCAGTCATACTGACAAGGTGTCGTTCACGTTCCATAGCATCAACGAAATTGGCAACACAGTATCGTTCCAAAATGGTATCGGAATCCATAAACATGACGTAAACGTCATCGGCATCAGGTCCATACGCTCTTCTGATTTGCCTGTATGTTTGCGCCTGTGGTGCAATACATGTGAGTTTCAAGCCAAACAAAATACGATGACGTATGACTATGCAGAAGCATACCTGAGTGCGAGCTTTACCACCGTGCGGAAATCGATTCACGGTAATCCAAACACCGTCACCAGCTAAATGGACTGTATGTGGGTAGCCTTTGCCATCAGGCTTGGGTGGAATGCCTAATTCTTCCATAAAGCCCAAGTAGAGGTCTGATTCTTCTTCATCGTCGAATGAGAAATAGGCATGTAATGATCGGGCGGGATATGATGAATCCAAAACTGATCGTGCTGCACGAGATAGTGCTCCCAATTCTTCGTGGTCTGTTTAATAAGAGGTATGGTGTGAGATCTCTGGCTCGCTGACAAAAAACTTAATCCGACTCTCATGGGGAATCATAAAGCTTACAAATGGGCATCACAACCACAACGGTTGGCGTCGGTTTAGTATCTTCCCTGCTGTATCTTCTAGGGATTTTGGACGAGGAGGCATATGCTCCTACATCTCGATACTTTAAACTCCACACGATACCCGCTATCATGGGTAGAGCCATCATGATCATGTAAATGGCCACCTGAAGAATATTCACTCAGTCAGACTGATCTTAAGTTTTATAACATTCGAGGTAACAGCTTACCAGCACGACGAAAGCAATCTTGAACATTGCCGTCGTAGGTACTGGAATGCCAGGAATAGGTATGACGGACCACATGAATGGCACAATGAATAATCGCACTACTATAAATGCGATGATAGATAAAAACGGCGTGACCTTTTCGGTGAAGAAGTGTGTTAGGACGGAATTGTACAGGGGATATTTCAGTTCGTTGTAAACATCTGGGCCCCATAAATATGCAATTAGTGAGGGCGATTCTGATCGCCGTCGGTGTTGCTGTTTGTGTTTTTATGGTTCACCACAGTCACACCATTCCAGTGTCCGAACTTGAGCAATGTACCTTTTTGGATCCATGGACCTGATCAACAACTAGGGCCATTCCATAGATAAAGACAATAGTATACAGTAGGAAATCAAACCAGGTGATGAATACAAGTACTGACAAGACAGTCCATTCTGCAATGCTCTGCTTGTAGGGGTCCGTTGCATCAGAGCTCATAAGAGCACCTAATTAGGAGGTAGTATTTTAGTACACCACCAAATATGCTCACAACTCCATTCTTGACCAGCAATAGCCGTTGATAATTGCAAAAACTCGTTGCAAACTCCGACAACTATAAAACGTTTTGCCCTCCCAAAAACAGGCGTTGCCAAGCGAGGGAAAGTGGTTGTCTCACGATGATCCGTTAAAGATCCAGCAATAAACTTACTGATTGCATCGTCTAATAAGTCTCGTTCGGCAAGTGCAACCAGGCCTTGGTTGAGTGGTTTTACACTTTCGGACTGGACAACGGCATTCACAGCGACCGAAGCACCACTATCCCTTGACGAGGCCATTCCAGAAGCTCCTATGACTGAGCCTGCAGCCATCGGAAACTGTATAGCTGTTGCCACCAAGCATAGCAACACTAGTGAATTGGCATACACGCTCTTTTGCATGTTTGGAATTCTACAAGGTGATGAGCACCGTTCGGTACAAGGATTCCTTCGTCTCTATACCTTCGCCAGCTCTGTAATATACTCTGGCACCGAGCTACTTGGTTGCGATTCGTCCTTAACCGTTTGTTGGGTTGCTTTCTTGTCCTTCGTTTCGTTTCTTGCTCCAGGAGAAAAAAGAACAAGAAGCTACTCACACTCCGAATAACAAATTTTTTGTCGGCGCGACGGCCGGAGTGACTTGACAACTATTTTATTAGCAAGTTGAGCGGGGAGAAGCATCTAATTCGATCTCCTGTATATCAGCTGCGTAGTCTTTCATAAATGGAACTTGTATTACTATTTACAATGCCGCTGTACTGATTTTGTTGGTGTGTCCACTCTATAATATTTTAGCAATTCTAAACCACCGTCTCCTTCTAGTTAGAGCAAACATTGAACGTTGAGCAGATGGCTCCTTCCAAAGATGATTTGTATAGATCCACGCTTGATCATAACTAGTCACACCAGACCATTCTCCAAGATGATCCAACAACCATTCTGACTCCCACTGACAGCCTCGCGGAGGATCGTCATCATGCTTTGGGGCGTGTAAAACGACCGTTCCTTCCAAATTGCTGAACGGCGGCCTCTCACTTGGTAGTAATATCGACGAAAAGCCACATCCTAAATAAACGTTGATGAGCCTCTTGACAAAATACGTATTTCGGCCACTTGAAGAGAATAATACGAGCTCACCAAACCACCATCGTTGATTTTCAAAGACGGAAATCGTTCGTTTTGTCATGTCCCTGACAACTGCATTGTCGTGATTCATTGCTCTCTGTAGCATCTGGTAGAGATACATCACGACTTGTTTCAACATTGCCATACCAAACGGCGACGATATTATAAACACCCAATACACAAATCCAAGAATCAAGTATCTGATTTCGACCAATTGGACTATAAACAGCGATACCACCATGCTCAATGTAGTGCATACCAGTATAATACACGTGTGAGTATTATCAAGTCCCATAAAGCATATCCAAGTAGCCTCTAGCTGGTCGTAAACATGGTTGTAGTCGCCCATCAAATTCTGTAAGAATTGAAGCTTCAAATCGAGCTGCTCAGGCGATTCAGTGATTGTTTGCTGTGTCGTCAGAGACAGAGCAGTGGAGAAAAGATATGTTGGGTCCAGATATGGTCTCTCATTGGCGACAGGCGTGATTTTTGACGGTATGTTTGAAAGGTAATTGTTGACCAGCAACAATAATGGTGGTATCAGGAAAAGAAGTAAAGGATAAAGACCTACAAAAACCTAAAATGGCTTAGTCCACCAGCTTCCACTTGATATGGAGGTTGCGGCTTACACGTTGCAGTAAGCACACACAAAAATGTCAATGTATAAAGCGGATCTTCCCATAATAATATACATCGAGTCACATAATGAAGCCGCCGTATTATGCCTATCCGAAGCAGCGTCTTAGCTGTGTTTTCATTAAATGTAGAGACCTGTCGGTGAAAAAGATGTCAGCAAAATGTTGAGAATTATTTCTTGGTTTCATGGCTCACAGAGAATGGTGGATTTGCAATCCTCTGTCTTCTAGCTATATCTTCTGATATATGGACTGCTTCCCGCAGCAGCTCGTCCATCATTAAGTGTTTTTAGCTTGCTTGAACCGCAGCAAAGTTCCGACAAACAAGTTGACGACGTGGGCGGAATCAGAAGAACAAATCGACGCAAATCGAGACAGACAAAGTGTTTTAAATGGTGTAGAACTGCCGAATCAGTGATGGATCGGATGCGAAGAGAGCATTTCACAAAAGGTCCGCTTTGAGCAATAGAAGCGCTGAGAGAGGAAATCTCAGTCACAAAAAACACTAATACACCTTATTACATCGTATTCAGTCTATTCAGCTATGCCTTGCTTGTAATACACCTTGCGACTTCCTTCTCTTAATCTACAAACGCTAGCATAACTTGGTTGCAGGTACTTGATCAATCCCCTATCCCGCACATGGCTTTCATGACTGGCAAACCATTGCTTGGCTCCCGCTTCTCCATTGATGGTCAGCTCGTAATTTTTTGTGATGCGGCAATCCATGGCTTGACTTTCTCAAACATCCCAAGATAGCTACAATGGACGACGTGTGAGTGTTTCGTTCATCGAAGAGAGTTCACAGAAATATATTTCTTCGACTCACCAAGCCGAGATGTCAACGAATACACGAGCCATGGTGGTTTGGAATTGAGACGGAGTTCCTGATGATGACAGCACTGTCTGTTTCTTCGATGATACCACCGAGAGCCTCGTACAATCCTTTCAGGCAAGGTTTAGTTCTACGCAATAGTTTACGATCACGTTTTGCTACAGCTTCATTGTGAGCGGCCTATTGATAAAGCGAAGTAAGAAGGTTGTTTGCGACATCGGTTCAACATGTGTAGTACCTGCCCAATGAGAATATAAATCTCAAACATTTCACGTTTCGGGTGAGTACGGTCAGGACTGTAGGTTGACAACATGGCCTCGTACTCGTACCAAAGAGTTTCACAGAGTTGATTCATGAGTGCGAGTCGGATTCAATCGAGTGGGCTTTAGCAGTATAGATTTCCCGTATATAGTCACGCATCATGACCTTTTCATTCCCATCATGTTCGTCAGCCATACAGATCTCACACTACTAATTTCCAGAGGTCAATAGACTCTATGCAACCTTTCAGCCACTCATCATCCGAGCCATTTAGGAGCACATGTACCTTCTTTATAGCTAAGAACGACACGGCTCATATTGATAAGATCTATTGTAGGAGAACGTCAGAACATAGATTTGTCAATGAGTGAAGAAATCAAAATCTTTATCAAAATTGGCTCATTTCCGCTGCGAAAACGTGATAGAATGCAACTTACTTGTATAGAAAATCGAACCCATCAATACAAAGAATCTAAATTCAACTATCCGACAGCCTTTCTCGTGTGTTTCAGTTATGTCTGGCTAGTTTGTTGACATTTGACATTTGACGATTATAAGTTTGCCTCCCAGGTGGGATACACGCTAGACGATAGGATTCGCAACTTATTACGCGTATCTATGTTGGAATATAACTGCGCATCACAGCTTTTACGGCCGATTGAAAGAAAAGGAAGAAGCAAAACGGTCGACAGCTCACACTGACAATCCAACAAAGCAACAGAGATCACAACAGAACAACCATGCAGGCCTTAACTAAGCAGCAAATAGGTCTTGGAACTGCCGCAATAAGCATCTCGCTTCTAGGATTGGTACGGAACTGGGCTGCTGGAGGTGCTTGTTCGACAAAGGATTTGAACAAAAACTTGAAGGGCAAAGTCATCATTATCGTAAGTGGCAAACACTCTTTGATGGAATTTTCTTAAACTTTAAGAGCAGTAGCTTTGAAATTGCGCCCTCTTTTCGTTCTCTCTGTCAGCTCGATCTGCCTTATTGCTTTCTCACTCCCAATCTCAATCTCAAACCACCTTATTAGACCGGATCAAACACCGGAATTGGCTACGAAACAGCACTTCAACTGGCCAAACAAGGAGCCACTATCTGTGTCGCTTGTCGTCCGTCCCAAAAGACACACGATGCAGTAAGAACTATTCGTGAGAAATCAAAGAATGAAGATGTCTTTGCTTCAGAATTGGAACTGGACTCTATGGACTCCATTCGTGCCTTTGCTGAGAGGTGGATTAAGAGTGGAAAACCCGTAAGTTGCAAACTGTGGCGGGGTTCACTCGTTTGGGGTCACACATTTTGACCAAGTCTAATCCAGAGCTAACTAACTACAACTGATCTGAATAGATCCACATTCTCATCAACAATGCTGGCGTGATGGCAATTCCTGAGCGTCGAGAGACCAAAGATGGCTTTGAAATGCAGATGGGTAAGCTCCTTGATCAGATTCTGCAAGCTCAAACTTCTGACTCAATCTGTACTTAGGTACCAACCACTTGGGCCATTTCTTGCTCACGGAGCTCTTGTTGGAAACAATCAAGTCCTCAGCTCCCGCTCGGATAATCAACTTGTCCTCTATTTCGCATTCTCGAAATGGACCTGACAGCAGAGGATCTTTCATTAATGTAAGCTATATCCAGTTGCCACCGTCAACAGCTTTCAATGCGTGATAGCTAACTTCGATTGTAGTTTGACGACTTCCAAAGCAAGAAGGACTACGCAGGCCCTCGTGTCTACTCAAGGACAAAATTGGCAAACATCTTGTATACAGACAATTTGGCTAAACGATTATCTGGGACCGGTGTAACTGCTAACTCGTTGCATCCTGGTGTCGTGAGAACTGAGCTCATCCGACATGTGAATGTAAGCGGCCGGAAAAACCAATCCGGAAAGACATTTTGAAGCTTAAACGTGCCTTTTATCATAGATTCCATTTTATGCTTGGTCTCTCTATCCCATCGCCATGATCGTCACGAAAACGCCATGGGAAGGAGCTCAGACTACCCTCCACGTGGCACTGTCTGACGAATGCTCGCAGGTAACGGGCAAATATTTTGCTGACTGTGTCATCAAAGCTAAATCGGCACCTCAAGCCGAGTCTGTTGATGCTGAAAATACTCTGTATGAGATCAGCAAGAAACTTGTGAAACTTTGACGAGGCTCAATCGTGATAAAACGTGTGTATGTGAGTAGGTGAAAATAAAATATGACGTGAATAGCACGTTTTTCTCTAATTGGAATGAGGCTCGGAACCGCAACACAAGATTTGTCAATATATGATTGAAAGGCGGATTGACGACGCTGACACCTAATCCACGTCCTCTCTCATCATGAATAAAGAATGCACAGGCCAATAGTTTTGCTATGATAGACGATTAATGAGATTTCTTGCTACGGAGTGTTTGAATCATGCACAAAGACTTACCTGGACAGGCAACAAGTCGACCCACTATATGTGTACCAGTATACATCATGGGATAAGTCTAGCATGTGAAGCGAATTAGCGTAATTCTGACTCATTTTCTAGCTTGGTACATCGTGTTGGTTGGATTCTGACAGAAGTCTACTGCGGCTCCTCATGTCAAGCATTTTGCAACCCAATTTTGAGAATGGTTTCTGCGAGATCAAGAATTGGAATTCACTTTGATACCTGTTTTAATATGAGTTAGAATGATGTGGAGTGTCACGTATGTTGGAGAAAAGGGAGGGTTCTTGCAATGAAAGCAACAAATGTTGGAAAATCTGACACCACAGCGAGACTTACTAAGAGCGAGAGAGTAATGTTTGTAATTCAATGATATCATGCAATGCGATGCTCCTTTGATCTGATTCTGAACGAGATATGTTTCACTGCTCAGTGCTCCCGCAGCTCAAGCAACAGGGCGATGTTCAACAACCCACAATCTACATACCGCGAGGATATCAATATACGGACCAGGGCGTTATGTTGACGCGCTGAGTTCAGAATTTGTTTCAACTGCTGAGTGATGCGCAACTGATCCAGACACAGGAACGTGATTGTCGGATAAAAGCATATTTCGTAAATTTCAGAATATTATGCTGTATAGATAATTCGTATATATGCTGGAGTTCCAGAAACAGCAACCTCTCCTTCTCAAACGACGCAAGTCAAGTACATGACAAATACCAAAATACCAAAAAGACCATCTTGAGTAGCGACAACTCCACTGGCTTTAGGATTGCCATCTACTCCATCAATCTCAGTTCCATTGGTACCAGTAGAAGTAGTGTTTCCAAATGGATTCCTGGTAGTAGCAGTGATGTTTGATTCAGGAGAAGAGATACAAGAGTAATTGCCATTTACTACACCATTCTTCACTATTCGGTTTTGAAAGGGAAATGGGCATAAGTGTGTGCTGCACAAAGAAATCAGTGAGAAGCAGCAACTTACATTCACTCAAAGACCCACAACTAACTGGAGCAGCCACCTTCAAGGCACCATCAACGCTCTGAATCGAAGGCATTGAAAAGTTCCTCAGTGCCTTACTGGATACATCCACACTTCCCTTAACCGACACAAGAGCAGGCATAGCCAACTCCTTCAATATTGTATCATTGGCAACAAATATAGTACCACCAACAGCCTTCAAGTTTGGCATCGATACAGAACCAAGACCAGGATTGTTGCGAATAGACAAGTCCTTATGTACTTCCTTGACTGGTAGCGATAGGTTGCTCAATCGGGTTTCTGAGATGTCGACCTTGCCAAAGACGTGTTGAAGAGATGGGAGTGATAGTGATGAAACCTGGGTGCTGATAAAGTCACTGTTGCAGACAGTCAAGAGTGGGAAGCTTGCGGTGTTTCTGATTCCGAGGTGAAGGGCGTTGATGCGTTCCAAATTTGAGAATGTTGTAGAGTCGAGTGATGGATTTCCCTATGAGAAAATTTAGTTTACTGGTGGCTCTTTTTCGTTGCATCGAGTTCGCAATCACAATCCATAGCTTACATCAATCGTCAGAGTATCAAGACCAGATACAGTAACTCCAGTCAAGGATACCAGGCGTCCATTATTGACTACTTCTATATTCTTGACTGACGAGAGACCACCAAAGTCCAATGCACGAAGAGCTGGGTTGGTAGTAATCTGGAGAGATCCGACAGAAGTGAGAGATGGAATAGATAGTTTCTAAATATTAATAAAAGAAAATTGGAAAGCTTGTTAGTACCATATTGCATAAATAGTCATTAGTGTGCGTCTTTTTTTCATTTATACCTCCATGCTCGTATTATTCTGAACCACCATGTTACCACCGATTTCCTTGAGACCATCCAAAGCGACATCAGGAAGAGCAAAGTTCTTTTCAATTGTCAAGTCCTATATAAGCCAGTAAATTTTTTGTCAGAATTTAAGCTCTAGAACACACACAAACACATAAGCACATACATTTTGAATTTCAGTCAACGAAGGAAGAGCCACACTTAAAGTGAGATCATTTGATCCAATATAAAGACTACCCATTTTAGTGCACTGCCTATGTGCTGCCATGTTGGAGGATGTGAGCTGGACATTATCACATGATTGTCCAGCAACAAGTGTTGATAATAGCATGGTAGCAGCAGCCAAACTCCTGAGCATGTTTGATTTGGGGTAAAGATACTTGAAGTTCTGGGTCTTTGGTAATATCAGTACTGCTTTTGTGGGGGAAGTGAGGTTTGCGTCAAAAACTGAAGTGAGAGCTTAAACAGTTTGTGTTGCAAACAGAAACTTGACGTGACGTGGGACAAACCACGAGGAACACATACGATGGATATGAGAAAAGCATTTGACGTTTTATTATCGGCGAAACGGGAACAAGGAATTTCTTTAAACTTTTTAACTTGAACTAGACGATCCCGAGGATTGACTTGGCAAACTTGAAGACGATGATGGTGTTGCAGGCGAAGCCAGTGTAGCAACGTTACGATCAAAAACTGACCATTTTATCATCATTGGAACATTCTGTCTTCGTCGCCTCAATGATGGCTTGTCAGAGCACGATGGTGATTCTGGTGTGATAGCAGCTAAATCACTCGTCCTTAAATCCTTGTATTCGCGAAGAGATCGCTTTAGGTCTATATGAGGTGAACAATCGAGTTTCTAATAGTGCGATGGAGAAAATGGGTTAAAGCCAAATGCAGGAATTGGTTTCAATATTTTTTTTGGTTGGACATACCTCAATCAAAGAATCTAGTCTCAGAAAACGAGATCGAAGGGCCTCTCGATCTTGCGGTGTACCACTTGGAATGCAGGATACGAGACTTGAGATTAAACTAACACATGAGATCTACGAGAAAAAGCCAATAGACGTTAGCAATACAAAGAAACTGGAAGAATTCATGACCATGGCAGGATCACCATCGCGTTCAAGGCATCACGTTCCCGTACACTACTTGGCACAGCAGATACAGATCGTATACAAGTCCATCCGTTAGCTCGACTCCGTATCTGAACAAATGTATTCCTAGCCTTCTTGGACATGCCACTCCAATTTCGAGCTTTCTCGGTAACCATGTTTTCAAAATCCATCTTCAAAGAATCGAATCTCGGCTCTTCGGCGTCTTCTTGACCTTGTCCACGTAAATCTTGATGGCTTGACTCGACTTGACTTGATGAAGTTCGTGATATACCCTTTTGCAACAGACTATTCATTCTGGAGTTTTGCTCGAAACAGTCATGCTTCTTTTGCTGGCTTTTAGTAGAGCCCTGCCATTTCGTATCGTCTAAAGCATCGAAAACATTCTTCCATTCACCGAATCGAAGCATCACAGTCAGCAAATCAAATACTGCGATTCGATTTTGTACTGGTGGTTGAGAACGGTGGGATTCCAGGGATCGAGTCGGGGATTTGAGGTGTTGAAGTATAATGGCAGCGTGGATGCGTAAGGAAGGAATCATGGCTCGCCGTCCAATTTCGATTTTGCATAATGATTTTGTAATTTTGACCAATAGTAGATGTTTCTTCCAGGTAGATGTCGACCTGTTTGGTGTTTGTGTCAACTCAGGCCTACAAAAATCAGTTTTCCGCTGGTAAAATGACATACTTGTAAGAAGCATTTCTCACGCTCTCAAGCATCCGTATAACATTAAAAGCACCACGGGCAGCTATGAAGTCTTCCAACCACTTCGGGGATTCAGCAGCCACACAGGTTGCAACCGGAGTCAAATTCTCAAGTTCTTGAACAGGATTCGAAAATCTGAATCTCGAATTCATGGATATTGAGGATGCCATAAGAGTTGCATTAGACGGTAGATTCTAATTAGAATTCATGAGAATCAGTATTCTAGGGTGTATCTACATATGTTTGTTTGTCGTTCATCCTACAGCACACATACAATCTTATCACGATGAGCAACCACAACTTTCCATTTGAATTCAGACGAGGATATCTTCAATGAGTTGACTTGCTCTGCCGGTATTTGTAATTCGACCTATTGTTGATGGTTAAAAAAATGCAACAAAAGATTAATCCACCAACAAGCATTTACCAGTAATTCCATAAATAATCCATCGATAACATCATCGCTGGGTCGTAAATTTTGTGAAATCGGTGCGGCAGCATCTCCCTTTTCAAGTTCGGCTGCTGGCGCCAACTCTGCTTCATGAACTGTTGCATCGACAGAAGGGATTTCGACGGCTGGGAAGGTATCTGCCAGCTTGCCATCGTGATGGCAATTTGCAGTTGGCTGGATACGTCTGGCAAACATTGAGCGACCGCTTATCTTTCAATGGGTTGTTTTTGTGTGTGGTTGTGTTCTGAAGTTGGAAGCAAATCTAACTATTTTGGCCGTTTCTTTTTTGTATAAGCACCACAACAACCATACACACACAATGGATAGTTTCAAAAAGTATAAATTTCAATTAACTTCTCTTTATTCACAAAGCATCAGAAATTAACAACATTTTTACAACGACGACTCATTTATTGCAGCTTCCTTTTCAACTTTTTTTCTTCTTCACCTAAGATAATAATAGATAGACATCAGCAAAAAGGTCCCGGTTGGATAACTTGATAGGTTCCAACTTACCAAGGCGAATTTAATATACTCGAGTTCCTATCACCCAAATGGAAGTTGGGACGACCACCACTTCCAGCACAAGATGCTGTCTTGGGTTCAAATAGAGCCATAGGAAAAACTCCATTCTGACCAGTTCTTTGGTTTGTTCCACATCCCCACCTAAAACAAAAAGTACAGAGACGCGTGAGGTGATAGTTCAAGTAAGTAGTACTTAGAAAAAGACAAATAGAAAGGCATGACTGTGGACGTACCCATCATCGAATCGTTCTTCAAGAACCACCACGTCATCCCGAAGTATTTCAATCTCATCACGAAGCCTTGGTATGAATGGCTCAACACAGCGCCTATTTGCCAACGATCAAGATGAGTTCTTCTAGATTCACTGATTTGTTCTGTTTTGTATTGAGAACAAAAAACACCTTTGAGAAAGAAAACTTCTTGACAACTCACCACTCTTCTTGTAACCCTTTGGCGGGAACTTGATCACGATAAAGGGGTGGCATAGGAATCGTTGGTATAATCTCAGGGAGTTGATATTGTCCTTGTTGCTTTGAAGGTGGAAATACAGAAGCACGAGCAACTGTAAATTTGCGTTCAAGTCCACCAGAGTCGAATCCAGGCTTGCCAACTTGTCTTGGAGAGAATACAACAGATTTGGAAGCATGGACTTTTGTGTTGTCTGAAAACAAGATTGCAGTCTTGTTTTGAGCTCGAAGTCTCAGTTCTGCTTTTGCGCAAACCATGCATCCTAGCGTCATAACAAGAAAGGCCGAGACTGCAGATGCCACAAATACGTACTAAATCATTTGAAGCAAATTGCGGTTAAGAGCAGTGAACGAAAGAAGAAGTTGGTGCCCGTACTGCATAATACCATACCGTATCGTTTGGATCAGCTACAGCTTGAGATAGAGTCACTTGGAATAATTGATTTGCACTACTACAGCATGGATCCATTGTAGTAGGGGACATACAATATGATTTTGTGGTATTTGGATTGACAAATCCTATGCGTTGATAAATGAGTATGTCGCCAGGTCCATACTCCAGGATTTCAATCGTAGCAATGCGACATTCAGTCACGTATACATATACGCATTCATCCATGTCTGAAATCTCATTCCAAATCAATACAGTACCTTATACTCACCACATTGAGCAAGATCACTAGCCAAGCCAGACGAGCAAGCACTGTTTGGCAAGACATTACAATACATTGAAAATGGAGACTGCGACACATCAAATGTGCGCATATTCAACTGACTCTTTTGATTTGGATCAGCTGTTGTGCTTGCAATAGCAGTACATTGCAATGGATCAGCGTATGTGTCTTTTAGTGATTGAAGGAATGCGGCACATGTTGATTGACATAGTGGTTTGATTGTAATAGCAGCTGCTTCTGGACATTCAGCAGCAGCAAACGAGACCAACTATCATTAGGGCAAAATATGGTGAATTCCAATAAAGTAGTATGACGTGTCCAGTGGGTCTTCACATGTTACATCCAATAATCAAAACATGCGACAAGGCTTATGCGTTCATGAAATCACTTCATACGATGATGAGCTTACATAGTCACATAACACACTGGTATGGAATCTCAGACTGCCAGTGAAATTGGTGCATCCATAGGCTGATTGGAATGCAGCGACATAAGTAGGAGACGATTCAATAGAAGAAGCGATGTAAGCATCAAAGCTGGCCACATCAGTAAATCGATCGGAAGGCACAAGCCCTGTAGGTTGAATATGGTTGTGGTTTGTATCAGTGTTGGTTGAGAGGGTGACTTCAAGATGTTGACCAAGAAGCAACAACGAGTACAAAATACAAGAAATGGCAATGAATATATGATGTACGTACATGAACCAGTCAAATCCGGACAGCCTTTTGAGCCAGTAAGCTGAAAGCAAGGGGCAACAGCTGTAGCGCCCTGTTGAGCTACTCCTGTGACTTGAGCTCGACCAAGAGTAAGAGATCCTAGCCATAAGAGACCACATATCAATTGTCTCATATGTTCAATTCAATAATGGCGTATTCTTCTATGTTTTGTTCTTGTTTTTCAACCGCTTTTCGCAATGCACAACAGATTGTTTTTGGATGTGAAGATGACGCTTCAGCTTCAAGGCTTTTGTTGGACTTGCTGGACGAATAAGTCGGAGCTTGACGCGTACATTAAAATGAATTACGGCAAATTCTATAGTCAATTGTTTCGCCTTCTGAAATGTCACGGTCGCTTGTCGCTTGCTGTGTTTGACTTTGTCATGAAGCTTTCAAGCACGAAGAGGGAGAAGGGAGGGGCTATAGATACACAGATCTTGTTATTGGGTGCTTGCCAATAAGATATGCAAGGAGGCAAGCTCAATACTCGATATTTTCAGTTCCAGTTGGAGCTTTATGAACATCTGCTGTTGCAAAGATGCTAACCCTCAATACCGCCATTTTCTTTATCAGCTCGAGAGCCTATTAGACCATTTGCACTCGGGCTGGCTTCATGTGACTCGAATTTCTTGGATCCAGTCGAGTTAGCCGTTGTGAATGGAGCATTGCCACCCTACGTCAATGGATACCTACACGTACTCTCACCTGCCAGTTACGTCCTCAGAGAAAGTGACAAAAAGCTGAATCACTGGTTTGATGGGCGGCCATTACTCTCCCGCATCGAATTCAAGGCTCATACAAACAAGGTCCTGGTTTCCACTCGATTCTTGCTGCGACGAGGTACTACAAAGCATGCTGCATTAAGGAAGAGGCATGAAATCACGGTATGTATGCTGGTGGTAGTATTGCAGTATCCTTGATGAAGGGGCTTCAGCTTGCATCTCGTTGCGAGAACAACTAAGAGTAAATCTCGCATGATAGGTTGGGCCACAATCACCTACAACTATACCTATAATACCACCTCTTCGTAAACGATCAAGTGAAACTTCCGATCTAGCTGATGAAGGACCAGGCTACCCAAGCAGCTTCATCCACCTCGTAACACTCGACAATGAAGCATGTCAATCAGGATACTCTCTCATGGCCGCTGGACACGCTATGGAGCTTCGATTCGTAGACACTATCACTCTCCAACCAGAATTCACAATGAGTCTCATAAAACAACCAACACTGCCATTCTCTGAGAAATCATCATCGTACTTTGTGACGTGTCCCAAACCAAAGGTGGATGCAACAACAAAGGAGATATTCATGTCGATCCTTGAAATAAGCAGTAAAATTTCGACAATCCAGCATGTAATCAAAGCTCCTACTTCCAGACTGGTCATGAACGACCCATCAGCCTGGACAGTCATAGCATCGATACCAACACAACGAACCACATATCAACATACATTTGCAGTCACGCCAAGCTATATAATACTTATAGAATGTCCGTATATATCACCCAAGATAATAGGTGGGATCACCTCGACACGAAACCTCTTTTCGTCAATGAAATTTAACAATGCCGAACCAACACATTTTCACGTCATCCATCGAGTCAGTGGTAGAGTCAAGAAATATACTGCAACCCCAGTGTTTGCATTAAGTATAGTCAATGCTTATGAATGTACTGATGGTGGCGGCGGCGTGAATGTTGTTATTGATCTTGTTGGGTACAAAGACAGTGCAGTTATCGATAAACTTATGGTGGAAGATCTGAGGAGGAATGGATGTCTGGGAGGATTAGAAAACACTATCAGACGATACCTGTTGGAAGATGTATTACGTGATACCAGTAGTAAGAAGGGAAGAGTAGAGGCGCTTTCTATGGTAGGGTCACTTTCACTCGTTTTGTCTTGAAAGTACTCAACATTCTTCAATCCCTCTAGTTCAAATATCCAGTCGATACAGATTGGCATCACCTCACATCAGGCCGCAACATTGAATTCATAACAATATCGCCGAAATTCCGAAACGACAAAAACTATCGCTTCGTATGGGGTCTAAGCTGCCTAACCCCAAACACACCCTACTACGACACTGTATCCAAAATCGACATCTCCACAGGCGTCTACACCTCCGAATGGAGGAGAGCAGATACCTTTGTCTCCTTCCCTGTATTCATCCCCAACCCATCTGGCCGAGAAGAAGATGATGGATGTATAGTGTTTCTGGCACTAGATACTCGTGAAAAGAGAACAAGCATTGTAGTATTGGATGCCAAAGAGATGGGTGAAGTTGCTGTTATCAAGCTGCCTGGGAAGGAAGTCATTCCGTACGCGTTTAATGCTATTTGGCAAGAGGGGAGCGAACGTGGTGGATGGAAGGGTGATGTGGTTGTGAGTAGTAGTGTGGTGGATGAGGATGAGGAATATGGTCATTATGATGATTCCGAGAGCTTTGAGCATTGATGTAAATGTAAGTAAAACCAATATAAATTGTGTATATTCATTCGTTCAAATGGAACAAAATCTAGCTAGCACTTCTAAGTTGCACTACTTCTTTGCTGTCTATGTCATCCACGCTTGCTACTCCCGCTTCTGAGAAACACACTGCAAGAGAGCAGAAGAATACGTGCCAACTGCTGCTGCATGCGTCTCATAAGTCACGTAAGTCAAAATGATTACGCCTGTCTGTTTGTTCACAACACGACAAAACAGGCCAGAGCTTTGCGAGACTGCGTCTACAAAATCTGGCTGAATCTGCAATCATTACGCTCGACGTTACCACGGGTCATCGCCTTCGCTCCCGATACATCAACGGTACGCCTGCTGTTCCTGAATCTTTGTTCTTGGTTTACATCATTCCCGAGAAGTTTTGGAGTATGTCAAATGATTCATCTTATAATTTACTTGTATTTATACCGACACATGTATAGAATCAGCTACATTAGGAAGGTTGTTCATTTTGGACATCTACATCAAACATGCAGGCTCTTCCTGAACAAGACGAAGACGACTTTGGACTTGCCAGACTAGAGAACGATATGGAATTCGTCAAACAACGAGATGGAATCAGGATAAAGGTAGATTTGAAAAAGTCTTAACTCAGCATCACGTTATCGAGCAATGTTGTCTTGCATATCGTTATCGTACATTCTAGGATCTATACGATAACGGATACCAGACCTGCGTCAGAACTCAACGCATGTATTAAACTTGTTAGGCTGACATCGCCATGTACCCCTTCTCGGACATTCGAGTCACTGTGAATGGTTGGAAGACCCAAAATCATACCGCAAAGGACTCTTCTTTGAAGGTAATGGAGATTTCATTTGACTCGCACAAGATGCCAGAGGTGCAGAATGCTATGACTGCTTCCTCAAAGTCGAGTGCCAAACCTCTACAAGAAATCGAAAACAAGCCTTCACGATATACAATAGTCGTGGAACCAAAGAATGAAGATGATGATGACGGTATAACATGGTTATCATCTCCACCAAAAGGATTGGACCACGTTTTACGAGAAATGACAAAGTTTGCAATCAACGAGCCATTTATAAAGTCAAGTACCGCCGTAGGAATGAATTGTGTTGCCTCTATTGTGGCCATTGAATCCCTTCTTGATGCATGTGTCTTGACAGTGGAAACGGTCAAGGCACTGGATTTGACTGAAGACGGTCTTTGGATTGTATTGCTATCCGACAAGGATGAAGTAATTCCACGAGTGTACTGCAATTCAGTGACTGGTGATCTCGTCTCTGTCATACTAGACAATATTGATGTAATCCCATTTAGTCGATGATTCCTCACGAGGGAAAATAGACAATGTTGCAAATATATACAGCATTTATTCTTTCTTTTCAATCTCAAATTTCAAACAATGTTCTTTCTATCTTCTCGCTCTCCTATCTCCATCTCGATCAAACCTCAGCGACTCAACCCACTCTTAGCAGAATACTCTCCCCGCTTCGTTGCAGCATTCGTCTTATAACTCAGCCCCTTGAACCCCAACTCGTTCAATACACCACGTATACGACCCTTTTCAACTTCATCATTCTCGTCATCACTATAAACACATATGACATTACTACCCTTGAATGGACCACGAATACTCGTAGCCACTTTCGACAAAAGACCTAGTCGACCTTTACGTGTAGCATCTAGCATCTCGTACGATCTTCCAAGCATCATCGATCTCGGCAACAGATCTGAATATCATCCATTTGCCACCCGAGTTTGGATCACCTCGATGGATGCGACGTCGATCTACAGTGCGCGAGTATGCCCAAATTCCAGGGTGTGTTTGTGGTTTTTGATGGGGTTCGATTGTGGTCGACCTCATTGAATAAAGGGTAGAGTGAGAGGAGTAAGATACAATAATACAGGGTAGAGTACGACACAGAGAAGAATCAAGCGATAGCCCGCTGGTAAATGGATTTCTTTTTTCTTTATCTCATGATTATGTTGCGTATCTTCCTGATTCATAATTTCCACCATGTTGATTGGCCCATTCGTCGTCATTGCCATGGCTTTTCGATTCCATGCTTCGTCGTCTTCATCGGTCTCGTCTTCCTCATCGTCATCATTATGATTGCTGGTACGGTAATCGTTGTTATTGCTATCATTGCGGTTATTAATGCTGGCAATTCCATGCAGAAGATGACTCTATGTCGTTCATCTTCTTCTTGTTGGTATTAACGAGCCAACTCGGCATCTCGTTGAGCCATATCCTTGTTATCTGCAGTATCTTCAGCCTCCTGTTCAGCAAGATCTATGTTGGATTGGTAGAGATTCATCACGATCTAGGTTTGGATTGGTTGAGACTCAAAGCGTATAAGCGATCCCGTTCCTCTAGATCTTGTTGAGCACATAGTTCTTCAGCGTCGATGTCTAGTTGTATTCGTTTGGCTATAACGCGGTCGTCTTCGGTTCGAGTGCGTTTGAGGGATGGTCGTTGTTGATGTTTATGGTTGTGTGATGAGGGTGCAAGGAAGAGGAGGGAGACGATGAGATTCCAGCAATATTTCTAGATGAAGAAATGTGTTTAGAGTCCTAATCTAGTAAAGCGTGAAAAGTCAATGACAATGTACGTAACGAGCAAAACAAGTCGCTATTGTTTGAGGCCAACGGAGAATGGTAGGGTAACAGAGATACAGCATCCTGCACTCATTTGACAGTTATTTCTGACCTCCTTGCTCAGCACAGATCCCCAACAAGCTATAATTCACGTGTCAAGCAGCTGAACGTAGGAACCAGTTTGAGCAATTGAGCGATGAAAGCTGCAAAAGAAGGCACCTTCGACGCGTTTCAGGCCTTGAAATACTCTCATACGCCGCATAACAACGAAGAACTATACAAGATCTGCACGTGAACCTTAAGAACTAACTATCGCCAGACGAAGCAAAGTTGCTTATCTTTTTTTGCTGAGTACATTCAATGATCCAACAATCCACAGACAAGTTACGTTTATGGCCATGGACAGAGGAACAAGGAGTCACGAGTCACTGCTATCTGTACTAGAACGTGACGATGCATCTAACACTATTGCATTGACTCCTGGCGATGAGGACAATGATACCCTGTTGATGGATCAAGTCGACACCAAACTACCAACTCATCGTAAAACTGGACTATTCCTACTATCACTATGTGTCGTCGCTTTTGTAGTCCAATCGGTATGTTGGAATGCATGTGACATCGCATTCAATCAAATTCATTGGAGAGCTGGGACTTCATGTTGTTTTTGTGTCATTCAAACAACACATCCCTAACACTCTATCTATAGGAAGCAGTCCAATTCCTATCAACATCCTTCGGATCGCCATACTTTGTGCTATACTTTGCGCATGGATTTTACTCAATCCTGCTGCCAATCCAATATGCGTATTGTTACATGAGCTATGGAGACTCAATACACGATTACAAGGCTAGAATACATTCTCTGGCACTTGGTTTGCCATGGCTGAAACATTATGGTGGTGGTAAAGGACATGGGTCATCAGTAGTGATTTCAAGGAGTATATTAAATTTGGCTGTTACGCTGACGCTGTTGTTTACTGTTGGATCTTATTCGTGGTGAGCTTCTGATCAGTTAATGTGCAAGTGGGTTGTTAGAGGGGGATAGAAGTGTGCTTTGGGTGTTTATTTGCGATCCTGTCAGTCTTGTTTTTGCAGCGCCATATCTAAAATTCTTTCTTTTCCATTCTTCACAGGTATCTGGCAGTCTCGAGGATATCACTGGGAGACCTTACGGCCATATACAACACATCGTGTTTCTGGGCATATGCATTATCAGTCATTCTAGGGCGAGAATCCCTTCACACGATAAAACTGGCTTCTGTAGGGCTCGCCATTGCAGGTGTCATCGTAATAACAAGATGGAACTCTGAAACTAATAATAGTACCAACGACAATACCATAAACGACGATACGTCACAACAGCATGGAATGGGATACATCTACGCAATCTCATCCTCCATATTCGCAGGCATATACGATGTAGTATACGCAACACTAGCAGTCCCCGAGAAGAAACCAAGCATGCTGCTATCCGTGTACATAACAGGTCTGCTCGGCATCGTAACGCTCATACTAGGCCTAATACCGTTTCCAATACTGCATTATACGCGATTCGAGAGATTCGAACTGCCATCTATACATTCTGCATCTGCCATGCTGGTCATATCTGTGCTGGGAGTGCTGTACAATGCATCGTTTATGTTGAGTTTGGCTATTACGGGGCCTGTGGTTGCTAGTCTTGGGATATTGTTGACTATACCGTCGACTACCATTGTTGACGCTGTGTTTAATGGCAAGGCGGTTGGGGTGGGGACTTTGGTTGGATCTTTGATGATATTGGTGTCATATGTGCTGATTCATCGGGAAGACTGTGGTGGTAGTAATAAGAATAGTAAGAGCGATGGGAATGTGAGAATGAGGAGTAGTGGGAATACCAGTAGGAATAGTGTTGAGGTGATTGATGATGATGAACGGTGATAGATTGCCGTTTTTTTTCGTTATTACTTGCTATAGAGTATTTTAATATTAGAACTTGCTTCAGCTTCCATACAGTTTGTAAGTAGAATGAATGATTAGTTTATTAAGCATTAAAAAGATTAGAGAATCACATTATTGTTTCAAAGCTTTTCAAAGAGAGACCCAGTATAAATTACCACACCCTTCATGTTTTCTAGTGACCATATCGTGGCTGCTGCTGCGACATCGGCCGACCTGATTGACTAGCACCCTGAGACACCACTGAAGTATTGTTGATGCTTGATACACTGGTTCTCTTGCCCTTTTTACTACTGATACTATTCATAGATTGACGTCGTTTGGAGAAGAAGAAGACCCTTCTCTTTTCCTCTACTGCATCCTCATGCGATGAGTTTGACGATACCAGTATCGGTTGTGGAAGAATCGACTGTTGTTGAGGTGGTTGTTGGGCGTAAATATCTCCGTTTGGAACCGCGAAATAGTGTCGTGGTGGGAGGCCATTCATTGTCGGCTGCTGCATCTGTTGTTGTGGTTGGTCTTTTATAGATCTATCGTATTGCTGTCGAGAATTCGTCACCGAGTTGCTGGATTGACGCTGATGATCAGTACTACTTCCAGCATTAGAATGCGAATGGCTCGAGGTGCGTCTCTTCCATTCCCGTGCAACAAGGGCTAGTTGTGAGTTTTGGTTTTAGCTCAATGTGTGATGCTGATGCATTGACTTTCAACATCGAAAACAAAGAGGTCCGTGCGAGAGGATACCTCTTAGATCGGATTCCCGGACTACTTGTCTGGCTAGTGCTGGATCCTGTTGTAAGTTGTCACTACAATTAGTCTCCCATCTTTGCAGAAAACCCAAACGTTTACGACTACTTGCCAAATCCAGTGCACTGTACAAGAATGCAGAGTCCGTGTCTGCCAAGTGCGAGTTGTGGATCTTGATGACGGCAGCCTCGAATGCAGTTGGTCCTCGTTGCATCGTTTGTAGGCTGGGTGTGTTGTGATTAGAGGATTACAAGGTTGGGGCGGCGCAGTGGCATATGCTAGATAACGGATCCATATGAATGGTGCAGAACTTATACAAGCCCACTCAGATCTCAAGCGAACGCTTATGACAAATGGCTGCGTACGCTTGAAAACTCAACGGGTGAAGGTCATGAATGCGACTTACAAGCTTTACAGGATGTAACAGCTAACCGCAAGTAGAAGAATGATTGATTATGGATATAAGGAATAGATTTGTTGGACGATCAAGCCATGTGGATGACTGAATCTGTTACGTTCCGTTGGCTACCGACGTTTAAAGCAACGTTTTGGTGTTTAAGCGTCCTGATCTAGCTAGATCTCGTAAGGAACACGTCTCCAAACGCGTGAATTATGAACTTACTCTAGGCTTTCTTGTTGTGAGTCTTGCTTGTTGTAGGTTTTGCGATGTCGCAATTTCAGCGTTTCAAATACGAGGCAGTGTAAACCAGATCGACCATCTCTTCTCATACCAAGCTACCAAAGCAAGAACCTCACTACATAGGAAGCTACCTTCTATTATTCATATCATGGCAAGTTACCAGTACCGAGTGAATTCTTCATAAAGACGCCAAATCATTGTTTGATTTGGTTTCTGGTTGTTGTCGTCGAGCCGCTCTTTTCAACTATATGCAAATCACACTTGAAAATGTATCCATTATGTATCCATTAACCGCTTTTATCATTATTTTCACCATAGGGTATTCGACTAGGCGATACTGCCCCTACATTTGATGCTCACACTACAAAGGGCAACTTTGACTTCCATACCTGGAAAGCTGTACGTACACGATCACTCATTATGATCGACATTCATGCTTTGGTCTAGTGTGTTTGGGATCATGTCGAATGTGTTGGAAGTGGAGCAAGACATGACAATCTGGCTTGATTACCTATTCCCCCCTTTTCTCCTGCGTCGCTTTTCGTGTCCTTGTGAATTTATTGAATTCTTACTCAGCTTCGATCATTGTAGGGATCTTGGGCCATTCTCTTCTCGTAAGAATCAAAACAATTACACTCACATCTTCCATGACATCTTCCAATCTACACTACAACCAGTATCTGAAACATCGCATTTCTCTTTCTGATCAACTTAGACACCCAGCTGACTTCACACCTGTATGTACCACTGAACTGGGTGCTGTAGCGCGATTGAGTGCTGAATGGGAAAAGCGTGGTGTCAAAGTCATTGGTATGTTGATTCGTATTCTCATTGTTCTGCTTTGTTTTCAATTTGGATTCGACATGATTGGATTAAGGTTATTATGCACTGCAAACGATCACGACCAAATGTGTTGTCATGGTGTGATATTCTTACGACGTTTTGTTATTCTCAACCATTTTTGATATTTTATTAGGACTCTCCACCAACGAATTGGGTGATCACGAAAAATGGATTGCTGATATCGACAGCACCCAATCTTGCAGTGTTCAATTCCCAATCATTGCTGACAAGGACCGCAAAATTGCCGTGCTTTATGATATGTTGGATCATCAGGTAAACTATCGTTGATTTTCGAAAAAGAATCGATAGCGATAGTGCTCAGCATATGTATCAACATTGATTTATTTCTAGGATATTACAAACGTTGATGCCAAGGGAATTCCATTCACAGTCCGCTCGGTATTCATCATCGATCCAAAGAATATCGTTCGACTGATCTTGACGTATCCTGCTTCATGTAAGCATCGAGATAAAGACATTCCATGTTTTGGGTATTTTACTGATGTCTGCATTTGTTTTTTGCATCATGAACAGGTGGACGAAACTTCAACGAAATCCTTCGTACTGTTGACGCGTTGCAGCTCTCTGACAAGCAACGTGTCACTACCCCTGCAGGTAAAAATCTTCGAACTATGCTCGGCGTATAGCTTTTAGGGTTTTTGTCAAAACACTCAAATGATATGTCTGCCTGCTCATCTAACATTGACTTTACCTGCTAAATCTAGGTTGGAATGGCCCACAAGATGAAGTGATCATTCACCCATCAGTGACAAATGCAGAAGCGGAGAAAGTGAGTTGATTGACACTACGTGAGTAACCTTTCTTGCTCACTTGCATCCCACTCCTTTCCTCTAGCTCTTTCCTGGATATCGCACAGTCACTCCCTATCTCCGAGTCACAAAACTGCCTGACACCAAATGATTTACTCCAGTCCATTGGTAAATTGTTGGTTGTCAAAGTCGGTTGAAGGAGTGCAAAAACATAAAAAGCATCTAAAACGAATCTGGAAATGAAGAGTTTGCAGAATAAATTTATAGTCTCAAGTGTCTTCTGAAACGTGCCGGATTCATGGTTCCTTGTGATTATGCGATTCACCAACTTCGACATCAAACCTGGAGTAGTAGATCGCACGAGAGATTCAGATATGTAGGAATGCTGGGCTACAATGTCTTTGCAATTATGATAGCTTCCACAGAGGCATTCAAGTTTTTTCGTCAAATCCTGAGGATGCACATTAACAAAAAGCAGCAGTCTCAACCACCAACATCTAGGAGACATTGAAAGAATTTTACTATGAGCTTGGAAGTCCTGACTCGGAGTCTCCCTCAACGTGGCGTGTGCGTGACTCCCCACATGTTAAACCTTTGTGACACTCATCGTCACCTTAATTGTCATACATCACCACTCCTCTATTCGCAACCAAACATACTTGACAACCACCTTCAAGACAATCAGAACTATACATTCTCACATGGCTGCTGCTGCCGGTAAGTTGCATCTATCTCTTTCTGAACTACATCAAGTTTGCGGCACACCTCGTTTTCTTTCAAAATTAAAAACTCTAATACCGTGTATTTCTAGGTATTCTCGCTCTCCTGGACGGAACTGAAGCTGAAGCTCTGGCTTTACTGGTAACCTCACTACTCATATCAACTTCCACTGCATTTTCTCAACCTCCGCCAATCCCCCAAAAACATAGCCTAATCTGAAAGCTGCAGTTCCCGGAACCACCACCGTATCTCTCCTCAAGAAGGAATCCGGACAATCGAAATCCACACACGCCATCCTCCACGGTGTTGACACTCTGGCCAACTTGCAAGCTGTACAAGCTAAATTGAAAGATATCTACGCCCCATGCAAACCGTGGGCATTGCAACCTATGGCTCTTGCTGCTGCTGCAGCTAATCCTACTGCTCCTATCGCCCCTGGCGATTTGACGTGGTTGAAGATTGCTGTCTCGAAGGAGGCACTGGTGCCACAGGCCGATCCTTTGGTTGCTGTGTATGTATAGTCGGTTTGGTGTTGTTTCCGATGTTGCTGACGTGCAACTTTACCCTTTTTTAGAAGGAAGGCCATGGCAGCAGGTAGACATCAAACATAGAGGTCTCGTTGACATCCATATTCAATTTTCAACATTTTCGCACAATTACAGAACCTGGATACCACTCCACTATGATCTTTGTTGGACTTGAGGAAACCAAGAGCTACGTTGTCTTGTCTTCAATGGACAATCAAGCCACATTGACCAAGGTTGGTGATGCAACCAAATGCTGAACGAGTACTGAACGTCTAAATTGTATGTTTCTTAGCTCATGGCTGACCCCGACATTGTTGCCGGCGACAAGGCGATTGAAGCGTCAGCAGCTCAATATGCTACCATTATTGGTCATGTTATTGCCAGAGCATAGGCTGAAACGAAAAGTTTTGTGACTCGTCAAAAATTTTTGTTGCATTTTATCTGCCTTTATGTTTGGAAAGTGAAATAAATACCATTGAAATTGACGAATGATTGGTACTAAATTGTACAAGGGCTGGTTTGATTACATTCCGTCAGTGCTTGGAAAACATTCAATTAGGTATTTCCAACCATTTTCAAACGTGAGAAACAATTAAAGAAATGACGTCTCTCGGACGGTTGGTCGATAAGACCGATCGTATATCGTTGTTGAATCACTGTCGAACGAAACCATACTGACACTTCAAGACTGCCAGGTTTGAACAGCTTCGATGAGTAGAGCTACAAACTCATAAGATTATCCTCATCTCAGGGGCCGCACCATTTAGGAAATGATTCATCCTGGGATATGAATTTTCCTGGTGTAGCCGAAATGTTTTGGGGCCAACTGTTCCCAATCCTCCTTTCACACTCCAGACTCATTTATTTCGATCAAAACGTCGAAACTGAACGCCACTCTATATCAATAAATCAACGGAAAGCAAGACATAAGAATGTCTGCATTTGCCGCATGTAAGTGTATCTTACAACCAATGTTGGCCTTTCAGCAATTTCGTCTACCCTGAGTCTCCAAAAACAGTCTAAATCGGCCTTTTGTGTCTTGAGATATCATGGTCCTTCATTGATGGGACTGAAGCAGAAGCAAAAGCTCTATTGGTAATACTTGACACAACTCCGATCTTTTTATAGCATAGCCTCTTAGAGTATCTTAAACATCAGCTTACTCCTCCGACCTTCTACTAGCCCACACTCAAGGCCAAGGTGCCCGGAACAACCCACATCGCCCTCCTCAAAAAGGAATCTGGACAATCCCAGTCCTCCCACGTCATCATTCATGGCATTGACACCGCTGCCAACCTTCAAGGTGTGCAATCCAAGATCAAAGATATCTATGCTCCTTGCAAGCCTTGGGCAGTCCCAACCAATGACTTTGGGTGCATCGGCATTCAATCCTACCAATGCTCCTACTCCGGACGACTTGGTTTGGATGAAGATTGTTGTTGCAGAGGAGGTTATGGCTGCTCGTGCTGATCCTTTGGCTAGTGTGTGAGTGTTGTCTGTGGGGCTTCCTGATACGTGGTGGTGTTTTGCTAACACGTCATCGTTCATAGCAAACGTGTCATGACTGAAAGAGTGCCATCGTGTGAACTTGAGATTGAAATGATCGTCTTGGATGAGCTTGTTAGCGCAATGGCTTGCAATTGCGACTCGTTACGGTCATGGTTCTTTGTGTGTACCCAGTGGATTGACACGTCTACTTGGAGCTGTCTCGGGCAAGTTCCTTCAAGCAGGAATTTTACAACTGGGATACCATGTAATAATGCATTCTTTCTGATATTAGGCCCGTGCGGTTAAGATCATTATCGTTGCTTCACGGTATACTTTCAGATTGACGCACAGAGTGACAGGAGTGTTGTCGTTTGAGTCAGCACGATGGTGAGTACACGAGAAAAAGTTCCACATTACGTAGTTTGGCACCTGAAATGCTTGTACCTCAGTCAACTATCTCGTGAAAACAAAATACAGCTTGAGATTTACCAGAATTGAATGTTGTCTCATTGAGACGATTAAGCTTGATTTTCAAATCCGAACACGTTCCAACAAAAAAAAAATAAACTCGAAATCCACGTTCGGCCTGCCGGTTCTCGTCATCGTTTCAGTCTTGCACTTTGGTTGGGCCCAAAGTAGTTTCAGCTTTTGCAAACTCAGGATTGAACGTCAACCAAGTCTTGGAACGATGCTTACCAGTGATTCTAGGCCACCTTCAAGAGCAGAGAATGATGATATTGGTAACGATCTACTAGTTTGCTGGCCCATTCTGGCTCAATGAACCAAACTGTTTTGACCAAAAAGCTTTGTCCTAGATTTCCACTGCCCTGTATGTCTGGATTGGCTAGTCGACCCAGTCAGTTTCGGTAAATTCCAATATACAATTTAATATTTTATTCGCCTCCCTCTGCTTTGGTGCATCATACTGATAAAACAACGCTTCATCAAAATGTAGAATGTCACCATTCCATTTGTCTGGGCTGTCTGGAACAGACATTGAGCTCAGCGTAAGTCCATTACTGCATTTCATTCTATGGAGCAATTTAATGCAAATAATGCACTCCGTATCATGAAGCAAGTCAACTCCACAAACAACGAAAGTTGACAATGCTATGTCTCACTGTGTATAGGTCATGTAAAGGACAGTGCCCGATCTGTCGACACAGAGTGCTTAGCTTTGTTAGGCATCATACGAACGATGAGCTAGTAAACCACGATCTAGCCAAAAAAGTCGCTCGCAGGAAGAAGGAATCTGAACGACAGCAGGCTGCTAAACTTGCTGCTGAAATACGTGAAATGAAATTAGAACGTCAACGGCGGGAGCAATCAGCTGTTGGTGCTGAAGCTACAAAGTCGACAAGATCTAGTGCCAGACAAGTGCGAAAACAACGATCATCAACAACAGCAACAAAAGTCACTTCTAGTGATGCAGCAGGAGACGACGACTCGGATCTCGAAATAAAAAATAAAAGGCTGTTACGATCTCGTAGTAACACCATGACATCAACAACAATAACAAACCCACAAACAAGAAGCCGCAGCAAAAGTCGACCATCATCAGCTTCAACGTCAATGTCAATGTCAACATCCCATCATTCAACAGCAACCGAATCATCATCCATACGAACGAGATCTCGTGATATACATAATAGTTATTACACGTTACCTGATCTCTTGACAACAGTATCACCAAGTGTATCACCACCCTCATCAACATCCGAAGAAAACAAACAACCACCGATACGGGCATTACGCACTAGGTCTCGACCACCACCGCAACAGCCATCATTGCTATCTAGTAGTAGGGATAACAGTAGACGCACAACACGAAATAAAGGGATATCGTACAGTGAGGTGAATTGCAGTGATGACGAAGATGACCAGCAGAATGATGAATTGCCTGCTGCTGCTACGTATACAAGTCGTGGACTCTCTGTAGTGAAACGGAAGGCGTCAAGTAATTTGATGTCTCTGCCCTCAAAGCTGTCGTCGTCTGAAGATGCTGATTTGGAGGATTCGGAGGGGAGTGATGCTGGTGGCCGTGGCCGTGGGATGTCAAAGAGGGTTACGAGGAGTAGTATTGCTGCTCGTCGTTCTCGATGAGGAGAGAGAATATGGTGTTTTGTGTCAGAAGGAGGAAAAATAATGAGGTTTTGTGAAAAAGAGAGAGAAAGAACCCGGAATGTTGTAGCATATAAAGAAAAAGAACCTGATTTCGATTTTGCGTTTTTGAAAATTGTATAGTAGAAATGCACAAAAGAGCGATATTACACGCAAATAAAACTAAGTTGAGATACCCACACTACATCTTAAAACAGTTACGTCGCAAGGCTCTGATAAGGCGCCGCACGACATCATCGCTTCAAACACTCGCGAAAACAGCCATCCGAAAACAAGATCACACCAGCACACAATCAGCGATACAGAGTTTCGAATCACTAGTTTATATCTCAAAGTTTTAAACCGCAATACATAAAGGAGAAAAGCAGGGCAAGATTTTTTGTTTTAGCAATGCATGTAATGAATTGGGTGCTTTCTGCAACATCAAAAAAAGTTTTAAAAAAAAGTTCTCTCGAGATGGGTTATATATATCGGATTATGGGTTGTCGTAGTGGTGATGGCGGTGGTGGTCTACGTTCCCCGAGTTACTTTGGTTCTCTACAAGATCAATATATATGGGTGGTCTCGAGGTTTTCCTGTTCTACACTTTTTTTTACGGTTTTTGGTTGCTATTGTTGATGTTGGGACCCTCCCAATTCTCTAAAAAAGGTTCTCGGTGATTTAATGATACTATTGCTAAAAAAATATATAACTCTTCCACAATTCTTCTGTTCTGTATGGCGATAATATATCCTTTTGGGTTTTGGTTGGTGGTTGTGTAAAAGGCGAGGGGGTTGGCGAGTGTTTTGGGAGAGATTTTATAATACGTTGGGAGACTTCGACAAACTACATGGTTTTGGCCATATCCTTCTTCTTCTTGTTTCGTGGAGGTGTGACTGGCCTGCCAGAGTTCATACCGCCGTATGCATACTTTTGCTTCTTTTCTGCTGGCTTTAGGATCTAGAAGGTCGTAGTATGTTAGTCGAGAGATCAATTCAGATTCTGTAATACGATTAGTTGAGTTGCTTTTTCTTGTGATTTGCATCTTGATATCACAATGTGCAAATGCAACCAATATCACGATTGCATTGTTATGCTTCCAATACGTATCGGATAACACAGATGCTTCTCTTGCTCCCACCCTCCCGCCACGTCAACAGATTCAGCAGTAAGCAAAAACTTCTGATCCTCAAGCATATAGCGTAAGCAACTAAACTTACCTGGAAGGAGCACATAAGCGTCTCATCTACACTCATCATGGCACCTGCATTATCAAACTCTCCACAATAATTGGGAGCTGAGAAGAGCGTCACCAACTGTCGTTTAGCAAAGAACTCATATCCATCTTCAACCACTTGATGAGCTCGACAAATCAAATCCAAGTCATGTTTTTGCAAGAATCTTGTCACGACATCTGGACCAAAGGTGAATGATACACCTCGGTCATTTTCAGACCATCCGGCGATATCCTTGTCTGGATCAGACCACAATAAATCACACAAGAGACCTGTGGTACATAGAAAATAGTATTTTAGAATGGTGGTAAAGGCGGTGTTATGAATTTGTCGATGGGGTTCATAGACGATGTGAGGAGGATGTGAGGGAAGATATCTGACAAAAAGTCGTTCGTCTTCCTCCTGAAATCCTTTTTTGCCAGTATCATTCATCCAAAAGAAATCAGAGGTCTGTATCTCTCGTCTTCTCTCCTCGTACAATCACTCTGCTATGGCACGCACTCTCATGGATATAAAGCACACTCTCCACCAATGTTCCAGTAAAATCTCTCCCTCCATCAGACTCTCCATAATCACACATTTCAATCATAAAATCACATTTAACACAACACGATTAGGTCATCATTATGCATACCTGTATCTGGTACATCTGTCGGTCGCATGACTCGTCTGATTTGCTCCATACTCTGTAGATCGGGTGATAAACCACCATGCATTGTAAAGATTTTTTCATCAATGATGGCAGCGATAGGTAGACAATTGAAGCAATCTGTAAAGGTTTTCCATAGTTTAATGTTGTACCGCCGTTTACCTAATGTGATCCCGATAAGAGTGTTAGTGATTCCACGTCCATGGTCAAAAGATTGCGACTTTTTGTCTATCACTATCGCATATCATACATTCGTCATAGAATCCATAGATTCGATTGATACTAGCACATTCGTGGTTTCCTCGTAAAACAAAAAAGTTTTCGGGATATTTGATCTTGTATGCCAGTAACAGACAAATTGTTTCCAGTGATTGTTTCCCTCGGTCAACGTAATCTCCCAAAAACAAATAGTTTGCTTCGGGAGGGAAGCCTCCATATTCAAAGAGTCGTAGCAGATCGTAATATTGTCCATGGATGTCCCCTGATAGTGTAAAGAGAGAAGAGTATATCGTGAGCACGAGTTGTATACTTTATAAGGTGCAACCACTAAATATACCACAAATCTTTATTGGGGCCTCCAGTTCGAGTAGGATTGGTTGGTTTATGAATATTTCACGTGATTTTGTACATAGATATCGGATTTCATGTTCAGCGAGTTGTACTTGTTTACCAGGCCTACTACCTCTCACTATTTGAAGTTATATAGTTGGTGAGTAACAAGATTTGGTCGAGCATGATGATTATAACGTAGACTGGATTGTAATGATGTTAGTATGTCCCTCTGTCTCGTCGTCAGGCAAGATGTTTCACGTTGTGTGATTATTTCTAATAAGTTGTCATGGGACACCATTATCTGTACCATCATGGCACGTAGCACGATATCAGATGAGATATGCCAAATGTAGGCAGAGCATGATGATGAAATAAATGTGATGGGAGAGAATCCCCGTTAACATCAAGCAAGACCCATAGGGCCGTGTGCCTTTGTCGTATAAAATTCCTCCGTTTTTTGTGTTTTTTTGCTTCGACGAGATTAGAGGCGAAGGGGCGAGCTTCAAATAAAGCACGACAGAATAAAGTGCCATTATAGTGGATATAGAATAAAGTGACTTGTTCAGCTGGGTTGATTTCAGTTGAGCAACTGCCATCTCCCTGAACCCGCCGCTCGTCTCCACCACACAAAGAGAAATCAAGCAGGAACTAGAAGCAGCTATAGAATCTAGGATGGGATGAGCACGTAATATTACCTTCTAATAATCTCTCAATGACAGAGTCGACGTCCACTTCCTGGTTGTCTGCCATCGTAACCTTGTCTGTATGTGCCTGTGTGTGAATGTGTGAGAGAAAGAATGAGGTAAGATGACAAAAACAAGGCCATTCTACAACATGGTTTATATACGGCAACTATATAATGGTGGCGCCATTTTATGTCTAGCATCCATTCCAACTTCTTCCTCCTTGTACAGATTCATAATGACACGTCCACGGTGAGGTGTGACTTTTTCTGCAAACATTATCGGAGACAGACGGGAGTGAAGAGACAGTAGATGAATGTGTAGGGCAAGCAGAATTCATTCTCATATTCGCATATAATTTTTCTGACTCATTTCATACGCAAGGTTTAGAATGGACTACCAAGATCTGAAGAGATGGATACAAACAAAATTTCGCGCTGCCTACATATGATACCTTGCTTCCAAAGGTGCGTTCCTTGTTCTCGAACATTACAAGTGAAGTTTCCATGGCTCTCTTCCCAGCGACCTGTCAAAAGTTGCATTTCGTGGTTCTCCTGAAAAAAGCTTAATGCTTCGCACCAACAAACTCGACCAAAACACATCAAGAGAACTGTTATTGAAGCTATAACATACATTCACCAAACATGGTCAACATGATGACTGCATGCTTTACGCTGTTTCTCGCTGCATTCTCCTTATACAGTGAGTATGCGTGTCAGTGAACGATCGCTCATGCCGAATGCCAATCTTGGATTGCTGAAAGTCAACCGAGTCAACCTTAACACATTCTCATACCCATAGATCATGTTATGGCTCAATCTACAGTCACCGTCATGGTCACTCATACTGAAACTATAGTCAGCACTATCATTGTATTCCAGACTCCTCATCCAGACCTTGCAACGCCTCCACAACCAGCTCTGGCAACTCCTCCACCACCACTAGCTGAATCAGGAGCACCACCACCCGCTCCTGCAGCCAATCCATCATCTGGTGTCGCCATATCTCCTATTGCTGCTACCAACAACGAACCCACATTCACCACCAATGTAGTTCCCATCGCGTCTACTCCAATCGTAGTTGCCCCTATTGTATTCACTCCAATCGCAAGTGTCCCCATAGTTGCTTCTCCCATAGTAGCAACTCCCGTCGTATCTGTAATCGAAACACGCGGCGGTGTATTATTATCAACTTCGATTGTAATACCTCAACCGACACCTTCTGAGCAAGTCGCTCAATCAAGTTTCATTGAAACTACTCCTGCTACAGTATCGACTCCTCTTATAGTATCAGCTCCTGCTACAGGTACCGTAGCTCAACCAACACCTTCTGAGCAAGTCACTCAGCCAGGTGTCGTTGTATCGATTCCAGTTATAGTATCAACTCCTGCTACAGACATCGGTGAAGCTCCTACTCCACTTGAATCTGTCGTAGCAACTCCATCAATCAATAGTCAAGCTCGTGCCAGTCTTATACCTGACGCCGACAACAACGTAACTGGCACTGGCAACGCTATAGCCTATCGTAATGGTACTGGAAATGCTACTAGTCACTCCAACGGTACTGGCAATAGTGGCAGCTCTGTAATCATTGACTTTGGAAACAACAACTCTACAGGTGGTAGTGGATCAGAAGCTACTGCAGCTCCAGGAACATCTGCATCAAGTGGACTTGCTGACTACATGAGTATTGGTATGGATCTTGCTACAGGAATCAGTATGTTCGCTTGGATGGTGTTGTGAATATGTAGGTAATGTGAATTTGGTTGTGATTGTACAAAGACACAGAAAATAATATTAAATTGATAAAATACACGTATGTAAACGGATAAAACACGTCTATTCCGTGTATCTTTGCCTTTGAATTGAAATCGATGAGTACTGAGAACTTACTGACTGGCTGGTCCACAGAAACTCAAGCGACGGAAAGGAGGAAGCTTGAAGAAGGAGGATTCGATAGGGAAATATAGTAAATAATAACAAGATTCTGACTTGGATCAACATGTGTCCGGCTCCTGCTTTCGGGGGCTCGTCTTTTGACGAAACGGATCATTTGGACTCACCATTGAACGCAAAGGTTATTACTATTCCACCTCCTGTAAAATCAGCTTCAAGACCAAGACAACATCCACTATATCTTACACGTATGTAGTGTTTTGACTTGTATGGTTATATCTACAACAACCACGCTAACGTGAAAACTAACCGGACATGTAGAAACTCATGAAATCATGCGAACAAAAGGTGACTCCCTTAATTGTTTCAATTACTTCGTTCAATTCATTTTCTAACTTTTAAATCCTTTATTTATTGTAGTGGTCGCAACGATCGGGCCTGGTACCTAGAAAAGCTTTATCTTCACGCAAACTTTATCGTTTCGTTTACACCTCTTTCATTACTGTAGCATCATCATCAAAGAAAATGCTCGCAGAAATGATTGAAGCCGGCATGAATGTAGCCAGACTCAATCTTTCTCATTGTACACACGAGTTTGCTCAAGAAGCAATCACAAACATTCGTTCCATCCTGACAGAGACAAACTCTACTGCTGAAGTCGGGATATGGGTTGATATTAATGGGCCCAAAGTCAGGTAAATGATCCAAGACTGAGTCTTTTAGTGTGTTGGGTCATGCGGTTGCTTTGCGAAGATCCGAATAAACAAGTCGCTCCCATTTTCTTACGCTCCTGTGTCTAACATTCGAATCGCATATTCGTTTTAGAACTGGAAGTCTGAAGGATGAAAAGCCAGTTTTCTTAAAAGGAGGAGACAGCTTCTTCTTTATTAACGATGTCAATGAAGTTGGTGACAACACGAAGGTATGGTGGTTGTTAAAGAGCAAGGAGTTAAACAAAGACAGAAGGATTACAAAATATTGATACCACATTTTATTAGATATCAACAACGTATACCAAAGAATTGGTTAGCGTTGGTGATAAAATGTACATTGACGATGGTCTACTCTCATTCACAGTTGTGGAACGTCTACCAAATTCTATTCGTACCATTGTTGACAACTCTGGTAACGTTCTTTGAATGGGATTATTGCAATTGTATACGTATGTGGGTAAAGTGACTCACATACAAATCTTCCTTGGAAACATTTTTAGGCTGGTTGGGTGAAAACAAGGGAATAAACTTTCCCAGTTATATTATTGAAGAGCTACCAGCAGTCAGTCCCAAAGACGAAGAAGACATCTTGTTTGCCATCAAGCTTGGTGTGGACTTCTTGTCTGTATCTTGTATTCGGAATGTGTCTGATGTTGAAGAAGTCAGGTATGGGTCTTCAAAGCTTTCCAAAGGGCATTTTGCGTCCACGTCTGACATTTTTGGCGCTGTCGGCATCAACTGTTTGAACAAATGCGACCATCAAACCCAAGATATTCACAGTCAACGCAATATAGAATCCTGTTGGGTAATTCCAAAGTCAAATTACTATCCAAAATTGAAAATCAACGTGGAATGGAAAATTACGAAGCCATCTTACGATTATCTGATGGGATTGTCATTGATCGAGGATATTTGGGTGCTGAAGTAGACGTAGAAATAGTTACTACTGCTCAAAAGCGAATGGTGACGTTGGTAAGCTGAAGCCATTAAAATCCTTGTTGTCTGTTTTTTGTTACCTCGAAAGCGTTACCTAAATTCCCAACATTTTAACCTGTTAGGCAAACACCGCAGGAAAACCAATTCTAGTAGCGAATCAAATGCTAGAATCTATGAGATCTCATCCTCGACCCTCCAGAGCTGAGGCTGCTGATGTAGCTAATGCTGTCATGGATGGTGTTGATGGGTTGGTATTATCAGCTGAAACAGCTGTTGGTCTTTACGTAGTGGAAACCATCAACATTATGCGTAGAATCTGTTTGAATGCTGAAAGGTCTACCAACTGTAAGTTGCCTTGCTGTTGAGTGGAGAGTTGGGAAGGAGCAGCAAAAGAGAAACCTCCGTATTGTCAAAACATAAAAGCCAGTTTCTAACATCTCTCTATCCTTTCATAATGTAGATTTGGAATTCCAAGCACGTCTAATACGCAACATACCCAAACCAATCCCAGTATCAGAATCCATTGCTTCATCAGCTGTGACGTGTGCTCGTCAAGTCAATGCAGCAGTACTTGTATCCGTCACTGAATTGGGAGGTACTGCTCGGTTGACTGCCAAATATCGTCCGTTGGTGCCTGTAATTGGAGCAGTATTGCATTCGCAACAGCAAACTGCACGACAATTGGCATTGAACTTTGGAATTATACCATATACGCATACTGGTGACGAGGTAAGAGAAAAAATTGAAATGAAACTATTCTACCTTCACAGCTTTGAATTCACTCTTCGTCCTTTCTCTAGGATTCAATTGTGACCGAAACATTACGTGAGTTGTCGCCTTGGTTGCTGCCACTTGAGGATGGAGCTTTGCACCTCTGTAGCGATCGAAACAATCAAGTAACCCTTTTTCATTGTAGGTTTCGCAACAGAATTGGGAATATGTAAAGCTGGAGATGTTGCCATCGTGACTGCTGGTCAACAGATCGGTTTTATGGAAGGAACGACAACTAGAATGCAAATATTGTCAATTCCTTCCTTTGAGTAGAAACCTATTGAAAGGAGAGAAAGAGAGGGTCGGACCTCTGAGTGTGGTGCTGGTGACAAAATAGAAGTTTGGATGGATGGGGAGCTTACAGAAAGCACTTTTATATATCATAAGAAATGGTTTTCTGAGAATATATGTCTAGCATTACAATATCAAGCCTGTTTTCGCGGTATTGGATTTCCTGAAAAAGTAGTGTCTTCTCGTGCAATTCTCGTGTATCGTCGTGTCTTCTCGTGGTTTGGTTCCTAAATCAAAAATGGTCAGCACTTGAAAAAGCAACTAGAAGAAACCGACAACCCGTGAGATCTACTGAGGTATAGATCGTCGCCCTTAGGATAGTTTCCTGAAGTGCTGACGCTAGTGCACAATTGCGTCGTAAACCGCAAAAGTAGGTGAATTTGTCGAAAAGTGCCTGTGAGCACACCAGCGTCAACACTTCAGGAAATTATCCTCAATCACTAATTGCTTCGAACGTACAGGACCTCATGGAGCTCCCAGAACTTATCGAGCATCTGGTTACTCGGGGATCAGCCACATTAGAAGACGATACGCTCCAAGTAAGCCCAACATCAACACCAAAAATTACAAATTCAGATCCCACCATAACTCGTAAACTCAAACACATAGGCCATCAAAGCTGAATGCAAGCAATCGGACAACCATGTACAAATGGCATATACTTGTATCATGGACCAGCTCAAGAAGCCGCACGCTCAAGTATACAAAATGGTGGTTTTACAGTGACTTGATCAAACTCAACCAACCACGTTTTCTCGTAGATACGATATTCATGCGTTCAGCTGGCCGATGTCTTGTTTACAAGATCTCACGAGTTTAGGATATGCATGCTGGACAATATGCCAACATTCTTACCACTAGTACTTGGAATAAACGATACTAAACTGCCACCGCCCAAGGAATGGGGTGTCAAGTTGAGGCAGCTGGCTACTAGTACGCTCAAGCAATGGCATGATAAGTTTGGTGCTGGGTATAAGCAGGTAAACGGGTTTTGGTGGGGTCTGGTTTGTCATAGGCAAATTAACGTTTTGTTTTCTTAGCTTCGATTGGCGTTTACATACCTGCAAGAGAATGCAGGAGTGTCTTTCGCACACGAGGATATCTATTTCGGGCCAACGCGGGAACGAGCTTCGAGAGATGTAAGGCGATGGTTTTGTATGCATTACTCGTGCTGTGCAAGCTCAGACCTGTTTATTTGTAGACAAGATCGCAAGAAGTGAGATTGCAAAAGTATAATGCTGCCGTCGCAGAGATGGAGAAACAACGTCCCGACGTGTTGGAAAACCTCAAAGTCATGGTAATGAACTGTATCTCTAAGTAGACATACTAGCAGCCTGCTTCATGTTTCTTGTCTCGTCTCTAGAACGGCTGCTTTGAAATTCTAGTACCGCGACTAGACGCTCAAACACCACCAGCACCTCCTCCGCAATCACAAGATGCAAACCTCTCGCATCAGAATATGGCACAAGAATATGGCCTTGGATCTAATAGTTATGAATTGGTCATTCAAGTGCCTAAAACGATAAACGTAACAGAGACCAAGGAGAATGCGGTAGTGTTTCAAACTCTGAGAGAGGCATATAAGGAGTTGTTGAGTCATCGGCAACAGATCTTGTTGTGGTTGGATATTATTACCAAGTTTGGAGTTGAGGTATCAAACCTATTGCATGAAGCCCAAGAGCTGTTAGACTTTGTTTTGTTGTCCTTTATATCGAAATCGAATCCTTTCTTTAGGACCCTACTCGCCGAAATACCATCCTGCGCAAAGCAGTAGATTTGAAAGCAGCCATCGACGATGTGAAATTACAGGCATTGGCATTGTCTGTGCCACTAGAGCTGCCGCACGAAACTGGAGACGATGAGGACTATGAAGAGGAGGAGGAAGACGATGATGATGACGAATTCGTAGAAGTGAAAGCTTCATCATCATCTAACAAACCCAAGGTCGTTGCTCTACCAAAACCTGCTCAGAAAACAGGAACAAGACCTGACGAAATCCTTCCTGTTTACGGAGCTAGTGTTGTCACTCCTGCGCTAGGAAACGCTCCTATATTCGCTTCTACAAAGATTAATCCAGATGTGAAGGGGAAGAAGCGAGATGCTTCGGATGATGCTGATCCCAGGCATGTTTCGTCTCTTGGTTACCTTTTTGGTTGTTGAGATAGTATGAAAATACTCATAACCAGTCAATTAGTTCTGTGAAAAGGACCAAGATCTCCAGACTACCTATAACTATCGTTCCACCTGGAACAATTGTAGATACTGAATCAAGTATGTCTTGAGTTGTGACTTTTGGATGAACTACCGCCAATAAACCTAAGGCCAACCTGCGTTTTTAGATCTGAGGACAATAGCTCCAGTCGTTGAATATGCAGATGACTTGTTCTATTGGGATAAGCAGGAAGTGGCATTCAACAAGACTGGAATAGGTAAACATTGCTTCTTTAGACGTTCTGAATTCAAACGTCCTGTTGTTTAATTGTTTGTCGTCGTTATTAGATTTCGCTCATAGATTCTATGGCTCTGTGCAAGAAGAGCACATGCTATCAGAAGATACCTTGGCTGATTTGAAGAAGCGAGGTGATTTATTACGCTACACATCCTGCTTTTTGCAGTGATGATACTCACAGCTTTTCCATTCCCATTCAGTGGTTTTTGTCACCCACGAACAAGAAGAAATAACACCATGTAGAGCTCGTCTCCCAAACGGCAAACTGTGTCCACGGCGAGACATTGAAATATGTCCCTTCCATGGTCGCAAAGTCGCTCGCGACGATGCTGGTATAGCACTCGATACCAAAGACCAACAACGAGATGCAGAACGTGAGCTCGAACGTCAACGACGTAAAGCTACTGCCCTGCTAGGATCGTCGTCGGCTGCATCAGGCGCAAATGGGACTGAATCTGATATCTTGTGGCAGCAGATTGCATATGATGTACGAGTTAATCTCGGGCTTGATGGTGTTGGAAGGCCTATTAATGGCACAAGAGTCGCAAAGAAGGAGGAAGGACGAGGTGGTGCGAGAGGAGGGCAGTCAAATAAGAATGGGTCTGAATTGATTGATCTTAAAAAGAAGAAGGAGACACCCAAACAGCGGATTGTCAAGAAGCTTGAAGCTGCTAAAGCTAGTGTGGAGGCTGATTTGGAGTATGAAGCTTCTATACGCTCCAAAGACAGGAACGCTTTTCGGGCTGGGAACTAGTCCAAATATTGTTTGCATATGTACACAAGTTTATTTCTCTTTGTATATCACTACCATGAAGCTTAAATTATAATTTGCAAACTTGAAAAAGCTATTAATATGCTTTCACATGTTATGCACCGACTTTTGTCCTAAACTGCGGCAAGATTTGACGACTCTTGTCACCATTCTGATGAAATATACAAGGCCTACCACCCGTATGAGTATTCACCACAAGCCCCTTTGTATTTACATACGTGAAGTCAAAATCCGACATGGACTCTTGAAACAAGCTGTTTGTCAACTCGTTATCCACGTCCAGTCTAATATACTTTTGAAACCCCTCCGGTTGCACGCCCTCTCTAAAATCCCATTTATCATACATACTCCTCCTATTCAATCCCTCCGACACAAAACCAACATCGTCCAAATACGCGTGTATAAAACTCTTTTGATCATCCGTACAATCACCTCGATGCACCCGCTCTGCCAAATCAGCGACAGCCCATGCATACCCTATATACGTACCGGCATTCAAGTACTTGTATGGTGATGTGTTACTGGTTGATTTGACTTCAAAGTCCCGTGAGAGCCAGACTTCTGGCCATAGGCCTCGTTCTGCCATGAAAAGAATTGGTGTAGATGTGTTTATGAATCGGGATGTTATGTGGGCGGATGAGCAGTGTGGGGTTGGGAGAAGGACTACGTCGTCTGCGTCAGAGACTATTAGGAGCTTGTTGTGGGGTTGGAGTCTGGCGTATGAGCCTGCGAGTCGTATTCGGACTCCAAAGCCTCGCCATCTTGTATTTATGCCGAATACGCGGAATCTCATTCCTAAATGAGCGGTGAGAGAGTGTGAGGATGCAGAAGTTCACTATCCAAATGGGAGGCAGAAGTGCACTATCCAAGGTAAACTGTACTTCTTTGCGCCGTTCTGCTGAAAGATCAACACATCCACAGAATCCTTCGAACGCAAACTATTTCATGACAATGCGATACGTACCAGCATCATGAACGTGATCTGCTAGCTGGTTAAGCGATTCACTACATACGGTTGAATAAGTCAACCATTCTGGTTTACACGCTTCTGAATCTCGACCATTAGGTCCAGCAGCCTGACAATCTATACCATACGTAAATGGTAATGACTACAATAGTAGAGAGCGATTGTAAGCGAGCTAGCCTGAATCCACCCGTCCATACTTCAAAGAAACATGCCTGACCCAACCCAACAAACTCCATAGCCTCCATATCCACAATAGAGTCCACCACTCTCTGACTACATTCCACACGTTCAGCCGCCCTCCTAAATCCAAACATGCCTCCTAACGGTGGAGCCAGACACGAGAAATAGTATTCTGGGACAATCCTCATTTTAATGTTGGTGACAATGGAGGAATCCACGAATAAGAAGGTCATTATGAGGAAAGTTATGCTAAATGCGAGTATTAATGTGAAGAGCTGAGCTCGTTTTGAGCTGCAATACATCCTGAATCTGTACGGGATGATGAGTCGGAGTGAAACTTTGGGAGACCGCATTGGTTTACGGACCAGTGATGAGGGTTTGGCGGTCGATTAAATTAATCTGATATCATGAATGGAGTGCGTAGTCGACTCACTTTTCTCTCCTATACGTGACTTGTAGCGATCTGGATGGTTTATAAAGTTCGAAGCAGCCTTTGGTTGACGTGGGATTTACTTGCGCAAGTGCTTTGACCACGATGCTAACTGATTCAAATATTCTTTCTTCATTGAGATCTACTTGGAACGAACGCAAAACTTTTTCTAAACCTCGCGAGCAGCTACAGTCGAATTGCCAATACAAACGAACAACCACACTCTCCCCGTTTCATGGTTCATCAAACGCTGAAGCTTGTAAGGTGGGTGGTCCAGATCTATATTTCTAAATACAGGAAGCGGGATATAATGGAGCCAAGTGCAATTTAGCCAATTACAAGATGTGCTTTCAACCTCACCGCTGATTTCATTATCTTCAGTTTCACCATAGATTTCAGATTTCAGTCTTAGTACTATACTCAAATACAAGCTGATCAGCTGATATCCAACAAAGCTGCAACACTCCAATTGCTATACCAACCTCAAAAGAGAAATCTCAAGTTGCACGTTATCCTTCAAACAATACGCTTGTTATTGTCGTCTCGACACCATTCTGTATATTCACACGATTACAAAATGCCGGGCTGTTCAAGGATATAACTCGAAGCAGACTTCATCAACGACGACTCAATTTGAAGAAACGCATCGTCAACATTTATTTGAATATGTTGAACTCGATGTAGACAGAAAGGACGTCCTCGAAGGACATCATCTCCACTATCAACTTTGATACAAGAGCCAGTTGGTAAAGAATGAATCTCTGTGGTGATGGTGGTGAATACATTGTCCGAGTAGCATCTGCCAAGTCTACATTTTCGTTTGGACGCAATCTCAAACGATTTTCTTTTGGATTTGCCGTAGTTATTCTTGTAATTCTGGATGAAACGGAATCCAAAGCTCTCGCTTTAATGCTAAACCTGTTGACACATTTCTCTACTCTTTTCAAATTTCGAATCAAACAACAAGAAGTCAAGTCACAAATTTATCAATTCTGCTCAAAATTTCAAAATAATAACCTCATGCGAAGAAAGCTGTAACTAGAGTAACCGGAATATTCTTCCTCAAGAAAGAATCTGGGAGGACCTACTCTACTAGTGCTATAATCCATTGTGTTGATGCTGTTGACAACTTGCACGCTGCGAAACGTCAGTTGAAGGATATCTAAGCCTCATGTAAGCCTTTGTTGATTCAAACCTTTGGTCGTGGTGTCTGTGCGATCAACGAGGTATCCTCCTCAACTCCAGAGGACTTGGTATGGTTGAAGATTGTTGCTTCGGACAAGGATTGGACTCCGCTAAATACAGAAGATCTGCTGATGGCCGTGTAAATATGAACCATTTCGAGCAGTTGATTCTCACAGTGGTCTTAAAAGCCTTGGTTAAATGACAAACAAGTCATGGCATCTCGTAAACGCTTGGATTGCAAGCCATGCACTCCCTGATACCTTACATGTCTGTTCGAGATCAAGGAATCGTTCTTATCAGATCTATCATGGCACAGGGCAGTCCAAAAGCTTCTTTCTTTTGGCGACATTTGACAATGGAACAACCTTCACCAAGGTTGTCGTTCAAATAGACACTTGTCAAAACGAAAGCACTCATACTAATCTTCAACAAAATAGGTCATGCAAACTCCTGAAATTGCCATCGGATTGAAGAAGATGGAATCTGCGTCCGCTCAATGGGGAACTCTGGTTGGTCACATTATTGCAAAGTCTTGAAGCTGACAACAACCGCACTCCTTGACGACAACAAAGCATGATTCACGCCCCTTTGTACTGTATGTACGTTAACATTGTCTCGAATTCAATTGATTCAGTGCCAAGGGCTACTTTGAGAGTATTTGTGAAAATATCACGGAAATATTTCAAACGTCTGAAACAATCACGGGACAGCCTGCAACAAACTTTCAGTATCCCACCGACTTCCAGATAATGTAAGCTGTCAGCTGGATGCTTCGACGAGAGCGACCGCATGTACTTTCAATGGGTGAATTGCACAGTTGAATGAAAGCACGCTTCACCAGTAAATACTACCAGAGTTGAAAGGTTTTCAAAAGAGTACGGCCTCATATGCGGATTGACTTTGCAATTCAAATAGCCTCTCTCGGTGCACACCTTTTCGGAAATGATTCTTCCTCCAAGGAAACTGTTTCTTCCTTGGTGTGGACGAACTCCGTTGCGGCCACCACTCCCCCCTCTGCCCTCACTTTTCAAACTGAAAACTCGATCAAAACATCGAAGCGAAGGGCCATCCTCTATCACAAAACGAACAAAAAACCAAAATTGTCTGCGTTTGGCGCAAGTAAGCCTAACTTCTTCAGATTTGCAAGCTATTCAATTTCGGGACGGTCGAGTTTGGTTTCGATTTATCCTGAATCTCCAAAATTTTATTAAATTGATCGTACTGTCTTTTGCTATCATGGCCCTTCTCGACGGAACTGAAGCTGAAGCAAAAGCTCTTTCCTTCAAACACTTTTGACCTTTTACGCAACCTTGATTCTTCAAGGTAGTCTAACCATCATGTTACTCCTGTTACCTTCTACTAGCCCACTGTCAAGGCCTCCGTCCCTGGAACAATACATCTCATTCTTGAAAAAGGAATCTGGACAATCAAAGTCCTCCCATGTCATGACCCAGGGTATTGACACTGCTGCCAACATGCAAGCGATACAATCCAAGATCAAGGATATCTACGCTCCATGCAACCCTTGGGCAGTCCATCCAATGACGTTGGGTGCTTTTACATTCAATCCCACCAACGCTCCTCCTCCAGACGACTTGGATTGGTTGAAGATTGTCGTCACGAAGGAGGCTATGACTGCTCGTGCAGATCTGTTGGATAGTGTGTAAGTTGACGGTTTGAATTGAGGTTTGTGGTTGGTAGTTGTTCGTTTCTAGCAAACGTGTCATTGCTGCGGGTAATGAATTTGAATCTTTAGAATATCATTCGATGACTTTGTCCTATTCGGAAGGTGTCCTCTGACTTGTATCTCAAGTATAGAGCCTGGATACGACTCTTGCAAGATCTTCACCAGCATTGAAGAGACAAAGAGAGGCCTTTGTCATCATTGGCACTATGGACAATGAGAAGAACCTAACCAAGGTATGTAAAACAATGCAATTTGATTAAACTACATCTTAACTGATGTTGTATGTTCAACTTGTAGGTTATGGCAGACCTGAACTTGCTGCTGGTGACAAGGCAATAGAAGCCATGCCAGCTCAATTCGGCGCTATAGTCGGTCGTGTTGTTGCAAGGGCTTAGACACAGCTCTACGTCAAACACCCTCTTCGTTGCGTTCAATCTTCTAACGATGTGTGTTTTTCGTCTGTTGTGTGAAATAAAGAAAGTTGAATTCCGATTCATCATACAAGGCCTGAAAGCGATTTCGAAATTATATCCTTTCTTCAAAATGGTTTGGGCCTTGTGCCTTGAGTGAAAAATTTTGTGTGGTATTTGTCCAAACGTTGCGAGTTTGTCGGATGAGGTTCGTGCAAGAACAACGAAAACGATTCATTCGTATTCGACAAAGTGTTTCAGGAGAGAGAATTTTCATATGTCCTTTGAATCTTTCCATACCCTCCAAACTGTTTTGGATTGTCGTATTGCGTCTGTGAAACTTTGAAAAGCACCCGTCCAAGTTCAATATGTCTCCTTCAGACCAAACCGGCTGGGCCAAGGAATGCTCATGTGTGCCAGAATTCCAGTCTGATTACAAACCTGTTGGTCGAGAAATCCTACTTGGAAAGGATTTAAAGTGCTACGTTGTCGGAGATGAGAATGCTAAACGAACCATCATATTCTGGTACGTTGCTCTCAATCTTGATCTGTAATTTCTTGCATGTACATATTGGTAGCCCGATGCTGCCAAAGCTTTGATGTACCAGCTCTTGGATCTAGCAAACATTCCAAAGCATCCCCACGACATTTATCATTCGGCATTGCAGTTTAAAACAAACCCAAGAACTTGAACTTCATTTGGAATCGACTCCATAGTTACGATGTAATTGGATACCAGCCACGCAACACTCGCCAAACTGTCGACCAACTGGCACTTCGTGGTGGTTTTAAGGTCATCATGCCTGACTTCTTCAGAGGAGCTAGATTCGTACCTGGTAAACGATTCGGAATTAGATATACACAATTATTGCTTGGACTAGGTTCTGATGTAAGGATCTCTGGCATATAGGTGGACCAGTCCCGGTCTATCAGTGGATTCAAGACACATGCCCATGGCCAGTAGTAGAGAAGGATCTCCCATTGGTTCATGAGTACTTGAAGAAGACTGCAGAGTCTATTTGCTGGGTCGGCACATGTTATGGTAGGCATGGTCGTGAACGCTGCCCTGTGATGTGTGAGTTGTTTAAATTAAACCAACCACTTGTCAACTGCAACTTGTAGGAGGCATGATAGGAAGCATCGTAATGGGCCGAGTCTCATACCTAACCGCCGGAGTCTTCATCCACCCTGGCACAATGTCCATGAAAGACCCTAAATACCATCGTGGTCCAGTCTACTTGATGCCTTCAAGAGACGAGCCTGATCTCGTAAGTCCGAAACATCACTTTTTAAATTCACGCTTTTTAACTGGGAATCACGTTTTGCTAGCTTCCATATTACGCAGAGTTACAAAAGCGACCATTTGGAGCGATATCGAAGCACACGAGATTTGAGAATATGCCACATGGCTGGTGCTCGGCTCGTGGAGCTGGACTGGGACAGGCCGAGAAGGATGTGCCTAAGGAACAGGCTAGAGCCGTTCAGATGATTATTGAATGGTTGAATGGAATTTTGGGTAAGACGGTTTGATCAAAGTGGTTTATAGTGATGCAGTAATTCCTTAACATGTTCTTCCTTGTTGTAGCTGACCAGAATCTGGTTGCAAAGATCTAGATTTTGCGATTGTCTTAGCTGGGAAAGTAGTTTAAAGTCTGTCGACTGTCAAAAAAATCTCGATCTACGAATCTCGCGTCGTGAAAGTATTCGGAACTATTTTAAAATCGTTTTGCGCGTGTAGATCCATGTTAGAACTTGGCATTCATCCTGTTCGTTCACAGTGACTGAAAGCACATCCAAACTTTCAAACTTTCACCCAACACAACAGGCACACACACACAATGCCAAACGAGCCCAAACCATCCAAAATAACCAAATCCCGACAGACTCGCCTCGTACCTCCAACTCACGAACCTGTAATCTACCGGCCGCTGCCCAAACTAACGAGCGATGGCAAACAAGTGTCGATGTTCTCCTTTCTGGTGCCTAGAGACAAACCCGCACATAAACCAGTGCCTAAATTAGTTCGTAATGATACCAAGAAGGGTGATGCATCGCGAAGACATGCACCGTCACAGGAGGAAATCAGAAGGAATGTTGGATCGTCATCAACGTATAGTGCTGCGCCGAGGTTGAAGAGGGGTGGGAAGGATAAGGAGAGGAAGGTGTCTTCGTCTGGATCTGCTGCATCTATCGCAACAGAGTCGAGATCTGTGTCGCCAGGAAAGGTATGCTTGTTTTCTGTGGTGGTGATTTGACCAACCGATGCTCACCCTTTTCTGATAGTATAAACCTAAAGGGCTGGTGTCGTCGCCGGTTAGAGGAAGCAGGTCAGTGGATCGTGCCTCTGAGAACGGTGCAGGACTACTAGATCTAAAGACGGAAGGACACGAGACAGGACCAATGCAACAAGTAGATCATGAGGGAGACTCGATAGGTCACAGAGTAGCTGATATAGATAACAAGCCTGTATCGATACGGGATGCTGATATAGAGCGAGATGCTGGACGTCTTCACAACCGAATGCCTCAACGTAGTAATACGTTGCAAGCTGTAGAACTAGAGGAAGAGGAGGAACAAGATGATGGACTGACGGACGAAGAGAGGCAACGGCTATACGCACCAATCGTGTTTACACCGATTGAAGAAATTCGAAAGACATTCCCAAAAGTACAGAAATTCGATTTGGTAAAGTTTTACACAGACTACTTTTATTATCTGAATGGCCTAAAAGCATAATTATACAGAAACTTTTAATATTGTCGTGGTTTTCCCTCAATTGACATAATATAATCTCATAGTTTGCTGCCCTACTACGAATGCTGTTAGTGACATAGTTCCAAGAGGTTTTTAGACACATACTTACCGCAAGGACAGCCGAGAAGAAGTTGACCATGAGTTGAACCGCATCAGCAGTTCGACGTGCATTCTTCGGGTTTGAATGGTCCGCCCTTGCGCTGCACCATCCATGATGCATGTCGTCGAATCGCACTAGGTGAGGGATCAAAAGGATGAATAACAGAGAAGTATAATCAACCTTTATAGAAATAATTGTTACCGTGTTGGGACTTGTTTCCCCAAGGCTTTGTTTCCAATACCTTGTAAACGGGAGTCATGTCTGCTTCCCCGTTTGAAGGTAGCAACAAGACAGGACATGTGCTCTTTTCAGCATCTTCTTCCTTTAGAGATTATAGAGTGAGAATCAAGTCTAGTTGAAGACTAGTATGCATACATTACCGTAATCCAAGCAGGATGAGTAGCACATGTACCCTTCATCCAGGAAAGTGTCGATGCATGCATGGCCATCTTCCCACCCCAACAGAACCCAACAAATCCATAAGACTCGGTTCCCTCTGAGTCCAAGATTGGTTTGAGAGTAGTCAGGTCCCTTGACACGATATCCCATGTTCCGACCTTTGAGACCCATGCCATGAGTTGGGATCTGTCGTTTTCCGGCTTCCAGCCGTCGCCACGATAGAAATCTAAGGTGTATCGCAAGGGTAAGCAATGGTATTGCTTGACGTCTAGTTGAGCAGGGCAAACCTGGCATAACACAGCGGAAACCCTTCGAGGCCAGAGTGTCGACAGTTTGCTTTGTATTGTCATTCATTCCCATGACGTCGTAGGCACTAGAGAGCATGGGAGTTAGTAATTTAAAGTAAAAGGGGATCTTGACTTTGTAATATCTGTCAAGCTGAATGTTGGTGTTGATGTTGGCACTCACACGAAGATGACCTTTTTTGAGGATCCGACATCGTAATAGATCAAATCCGAGTTTGGAACTTGCTTAGTACTTCCGACCGGCTTGTAATCAGTTTCTATAAAGGATGTGGCATGAGCGATTCGTGTTCAAAGTTCAACAGGTGCAACCTGAAAAGACATACGGAAAGGAGGAAGAGTTCCGCACACGTCAGCAATTGTTCCCATCATCATTGAGTTGTTGCCTTCAAATAGCTTGGAAGGAATCGAGAGTTGAGGCGAAACGTGTAAAGTAAGCGTTGAAGCGAAACGTGTGAAGTAAGCTCGTGTGTGACGCAAATATTTCGCACTCAGCAATCCCAGATTAATTGGAACAAGCAACTGAAGGGAGCTCCTATTACTGATTCTCAGGTACACCCATGCTTTAATGTTGTTTCTCTTGCTCCTTCAGTTAAGATGTGGAAGAAATTGTCCACCTTCTCGAGGTTCGATGTACTGACCCGCCCTTGCTTACAACCTAAATAGGAAACTACTACAATGTCTGCCCGTAAGTCTCGTATCTAGACATGCTGAAAATACTTATGGTCGCTATATGCTCTGTTTGCTCGTATTTGGTCAACGGACGACGTCATCAACCCCATTGTCGTTGGCATCCTACCTCTACGCCGATCTGTTGTTTTTACTCGTTCATCCTGTCAGCATATCTCCTGTGATATGTTCTTATTAATTCAAGCGATTCAACTCGAATCCAGTGGTCACTCCAACAACCTCACACATCCATAATCATCTAGAATTCTTGACCTGTTGTGCCTCTGTGCCACCAATGTCCTCTACCTACGAGCCAGTCGGAACTGTATCCGCTATCGACGGCATGCAATGCTACAGCGTCGGTCACTCGAGCAGGGTATGTGGTTGGTTTCTTCTGCCGTCTTTCACTGTTTGTTTGTCAAACTCCAATTTCGACAGGTCATCATCGCTGCTTATGACATCTTTGGATTCAACATCAAGCAAACTCGACAAGCTTTGGACACCCTTGCCAACCAGGGTTTCAAGGTTATCATGCCTGACGTAAGCCGACAAACAGTTTGCTCCTCGAACGAGCGATCTAAGACAATTTACTCTAGTTCTTTAGAGGTGCAACCTGGGACCATGGAGCCGATTTCAGCCAATTGATGCCCTGGATCCAGAAACACGGTTCATGGGATGTCTGTAAAGGTGACCGACACATTTCATGTTGTCAAGAACTATCATTCACTATAAACCCCTTGTATAGCTGATGTAAAGATGATTATCGACCATGTATTGGCTTCTGACCCATCAGCCAAAATCGGAATGCTTGGATTCTGCTGTAAGCCAGTTGAAAAGCCACACACAGTAGTTCAGCCTGTTGATCCGTAATCGTGGTATTTTAGGGGGTGGTTGGATTGGAATGCAAGCTGCTAGTGACCCTACTTACAAGCTTTCTTCATGGGCATCAGGTAGACAATTGAAAGTTTCATGATGAGTTTCGCACATTAATTATCATGTTTTTTCTCTCTTGTAGTCCACCCATCCTTGTTGACTGCAGAGGGAGTAGCAAAAACCTTATCCCCTGCTTGTCTCTTGCCTTCAAAAGATGAACCAGACTATGGTGCAATCTACGAAGCTCTCAGCAAGAAGCCATTTGCTGCCGCCAACCGATTCCAACGATTCGAAGATTGTGTACACGGATGGTGTGGTAAGTAACCTGTTTTAATTCTTTCTTGTATTATTCAATAATTGACACCAATTTATAACTAGCTGCCCGTGCTGATTACTCCGACGCCTTAAACGCAGCACGTACCTCAGAAGCTTTGGGCATTTTCGCTGGATTCTTTGCCAGCACTTTGGCTCCTGGTGCCAAATTGTAAAACAAAAGGCAAATTGGCAAATTGAGTATGTGAGTTTTTGCTTCTCATTCTAGTACCTCAATAAAGGCGTGATGGCAAGAAATTATACCCCATTGTGTGTGTTATACGATATCTCAATTTCCTTTACTCTGTCTTGATTCGATCGGGAGAATCCGTGCCAGTTCTTTGAACTAGGTCTGTTTCTATCATGGATTGATGTGCCGCTGTGATTCGCTCAGCTTTCGAACAAAATGCCAGCATCAGCAATTGAGGTGATTGGCAGGGCGGCCCATTGTTGAAGAGCTCTCGTTAAACAAGGTCTAGGTCGAACGGACCAACCTCTTCTATGATGTTTGTTCCGAACAATCTTGTACCAATCTTTTGGAAATGTCAACAAGATACAATGCAGAGATCTCACAATAGCTTTTGCTTCTTGAATGCTTCGGCATTCGTTGTGACAACATGCAACGAGGTGGCCTATCTAATTAGATTGATTTTGCTCTAAATGACGGAAATCTTGAAGCAATGTTGACTCTGGGTTATGGAATGTCGCATTCAAATGTCGTTCGAGTCAACAAAAGGTAGTAGTCTCAATGTTGTGCCTCCAAAACCGTTGGGAGGATCTTGAACTATAAAAGGGAGAAGTTGAAGTGAGATGGATGTTTTGATGTTTTATTTTCGACGAGTCAAAATATGTTTCAAGCGGTTCATTTGGACTCTTTGTCGCGAAATGTAGCCAAGTAATCAATAGAACGAATATTTATATCCCACTTCAAGCCTTCATGGCGTCTTCGTAGTTTGAACAAGAAAGCCAAAAGCAAGTTCAGCTCGCAAGCTTCAGAGCGTATAACGAGAAGACTATGAGTGAGAATTACAGTAAAGACATTACCTTTGCAGATGCTGGCGACCGAGTCAATTTCACTGAAATCCCGGTACGTTTTGTCAAAGTCCAAGTTTGATCCAAAACACGTTTTTTGCCACTGACAAAATTGAGCAATTACATAGGTTTTGGATTACTCTCTGGCAAATGGGACTCCAGTGCAACAACAAGAATTCCTCAAACAATTGAAGTTCATAGTCCACAATGTCGGATTCATGTAAATTGGCACACATTTCGTAAGCACACCCATAACAACGACAATCTCACACTCATGTCCTCTTAGGTATTTAAAAAACCATCCTATACCTACTCCATTGGTGGACAAGGTCAAGAACTACTGCGAAAATGTCTTCAAGTACGATCGATTCTCTTGGCCAAAACCGCCCGCACATGGCACTGACTCACGCCGTGTGTTTTGCTAGCTTGCCCATGGAAAAGAAACTCGAAATTGAGATGGCAAATTCTCCTACATTCTTGGGGTACAATCGATTAGGCTATGAAGTCACCAAGGGCATCCAAGATATGAGGGAACAGTTTGACTTTGCACCTGACATACCAACCCTTTGGAAGGAGAATGCGGGAATGCCTGACTGGCGAAAGCTTCGAGGTCCGGGACAGTGGCCTTCAGAGAATTACGTACCAGGATTCAAGGCCAATGTGTCGGAATATATGGTATGCGAACTTTGACAAGTCAACCGTCGAGCTCTCGCGAGGTCGCTACAGTGCCTTACTATGAACTCACAAATACCCACAACAAACAGAATCGTATGTCAAAACTAAGTCTGGAATTCACTGATCTTGTTGGACAATCTCTCGGATTCGGCAAGGGATTCTTGGACTGGCACTTTGAAGAGGAAGTCCGTGAAGGTGGCAGAATCAAGATGATCCGCTACCCTCCCACCAAGTCGTCAAGTGACGAACAAGGGGTCGGTCCCCACAAAGACGGCTGGTGTACGTATTCAAGAATGAGCCAATTAAGCTTAGTTGCATACAGTTGCTGACAACCTGTCTTCTATAACCAGTAACATTCTTATTACAAGTGAATGATGTCGATGGCCTGGAAGTGCAAAATCACAGTGGTGATTGGATTGCCGTACCGCCAGTGGATGGTACTTTTGTTGTCAACTTTGGTGTTGGGCTGGAGAGGGTGACACATGGCGCTATCATCGGTATGAGTTTCTGTCGGCAAATTGACTTTGATATTGTACCCTAAAACTCACTTTTCGTTTATTTATGTAGCTACGACACATCGCGTTGTCAACAGGGCTGGTGCGAAAAAGGACCGATTTAGTCTACCATTCTTCCAATCGACAGCTCAGACTTCAACATGGGATCCTTTACCTATTGAGAAGCTGCCACAGGAATTGCGAGAAGCAATTTCAAGTCGTCAAGTTGTTTCTGATGCTTCTGCTACTCAGTTCCCTACAAATCTTGTCGGTAAGTTTTGGAGCAGTCGCTCATGTGTGGTCTGATAAAGTTGGATTTAACCATTTTGCTTTAGGTGAAACTATGCTCATGAACCGCATACGTTGCCATCCCGATGTTGGGATGAGACATTACCCCCATCTGCTAGATGGCTTACTGGATCCAGCTCATCCGGCAGTCAAGGAACGAGCCGAAGAATTCAAAGACAAGCTTGATCTGCCACGTGCATCATTATAAACGCCGTTTGAATTACCCCTTTGAAAATATACTGTCTCGCTGCAATCAGATTCTAAGTCAGTGCGTGCGCTTATGAAGTAATTGGCATCAATGGGGTATCTTGACGCGGAATCCTTCCTTGTATCGCGTGTTCGAGTCGTTTCTTTTTCACAATGGTTGTACTCTTTCACTCGTCAAAACATACTACATCAAAAACACGATAGTGATCGCTTCTATACAAGAGTATGGAAACGAGGCACTCTCATAGCTCCTATCAGCGTGCGGTCGACGCACCAACGCAAACTATTCAGCAACATCATCAGCAGCAGATAATGGCTCCCCAAGGGTCAGTTCAACAACAACAAGCGGATGATGATGTCTTGTTGAAACCAATCACTCCATTCGATCGGGAATCTTACCATGCACGCTTGTCAGAAGATAATGCCAGTATGGTCCACTATTTCAACAGTAAGAGCCGTCGTTTTGTTGTATTGCACATCTGATGATTTTGGTGATGGGCTGACGCATGAACATTTGGTAATAAAGAACAATTCGACAGATGGCCATGGGTATTAGTGATGAGCTTGAAGCAGCTGGAGACATCCCATTCGACACTCTCAACACTTACCACATGATAACTGACACGTCACCAATCATAACCCATAGATCTCATCCAAGAACTGTATGGCCTTGGTGATTCAGTGCGAGAATATCTCTCGTCATATGTCATTGCAAAGCAAAACGAGCTTATTGAGCAAGTCGAGCAAGGAATATTGGAACTACAAGAAGCTGAACAAGCTCAAGGTAAGCAAATTGATGGCATTGACATACCCTTGTGAGGTACTGATAATATCATTTCTTGATCATTAGAAAGGGTACGCCAGTCCATGGTCACTTTTCTGGCTACTGTCAGCAAAGCATTTGAAACGTTGACTCAACTGGAAGGGGATTCATAATAGACCTAGACCGTGGCGGGTGTATAAAGTAGTGTAAAGTAGATTTGTCAAAAAGGATTATGGAACATCCTTTGAATAAAAAATAAGTTGAGTTAATGATTTAATCGTTTTGACATCCTGTCTGTCAAAGGCGCAACATCATCAACATATTTGAGGTATTCAAAATATATTAATAAGAGTATCGACTTTCCCAAAAGTCTTAAAAGAAATCTGCTTAACGAATACTAGAATGCATTCATGAACCGCCACACAGATCGGCCTGCAACGGGGTAAAGAATATTAGAACATGGACTTCATCTCATCAAACAAAAACCATAGCTTACTGGCACTAGTTAGGACATTTCCACTGATGTCTGTTCCCGCCCATCCCAGATATATCTACAGAAAAGGTTTCAATATATGCGCTCACATGGATTGACTAAAAGCACAATGTACCTGTATATTACAATTATTGGTGTTGGAAATCGAGCATGTCTCTCCACAGATACCATCTACACAAGCACATGACGATGCTGTGCATGAGGTGGCTTCCCAATCGATACCCGAAACTGCTCCTTTTTGTGATGTTGCAAAAAAAGTCAACGTTTGTTTCGTATCGTATAAAAACTGTCTCGTACCTCCAGTAAGAGACACTATGGCCGTCCTATTTCTGACATAGGCCAAAGCAGCTGCAGAACTACCAGTGACTGCCGTGGACTGAAACAAGAGTTTTCCAGATGTTGAGAAAAGGGTTCCATTCCATAAGACGTCGAATGACACTTTGGCTACAATTCCCGAGTTGGATAGGTTGGTCATGGTGAGCCAGCCTAGCATTTAATATTTTAGAGGTTGTCTTGTATTCAAACACACCAGATCAAAAGCAATCAAGGCACTGCAAAAAAATGAGCATGCAGCCGCCATTATACTCACTCGAGTTGATATATAACGAACTCAATTCATCCACCCGCGGATAGAATGTAGCGCTCATCGTGGTAAGATTGGTTCCAAGGATAGTTTCATACGTGGTTGGAGAGTATGGATATGTCAGTCTCATATATCCAACAGCTGTGGATCCTTTAGCCAGATTTCCAGACGTGCTGGACGAATTGAAGGTAGTTATGAGGGTGGATGGTGCTGAATCACAAGCAAATGAGCTGTTTGTTGAATAGCATGGTGTGGCTGCTAGTATTGGAGATGTGGCCAGAACAAGGAGCGAAATTAATGCGGCGAGTATTCTTGATCCTTGCATCGTGGAGACCGTTTGGAGAGGCTATTATGGCTCTAGATATTAATATTTCGGTGTTATTTATGTCAGTTGTGTATACTGATACTAGTTTTTGGTGGTGAGAAGAATGCGCTGTAAATGGTTGTCAAGGTGAAAGTCGGAACGAAGCACTTCTTGGTGGCAGAGAAAATGGCATACCTTTCAACTTGAAGTATTTAGATGCCACCGAATCTAGTACTATTGTTGAGCGACCGGTTAATGTATTTGTTTGCTGCTGTTTTGTCTCCGTGTAGTGAGGAGAACTTCTTGAAGAACAAGGGCAATCAAGCAGATCTCGTGTTCGCGTTCCGAATTGATCTCAGTAAAAAGTGAAGGTATTATGCAGAAGACATATTGTAATGGCTGTTATGTTCGTCAGGTCACGTCAGAAGCAGTGCTTGAACCGAACTTTGCAATTTGCAACTTCTACAAAAACGCAAATAACAAAACGCAAATCCGACTCTGTCCGTCGCTGCAAATATCTTGTATATTCGGTCTCAACTCAGCAAGAATTCCGTGTGTCCTCTCCAGGTCGCTCTGCACAAACGACTTTCATTGTAACCCGATTGTTTCCATTGATTGATCGAAAGGTGAATTAAGATAGATTGGACACTTCTGCGTTGATTTTATAAGCATCTCCATATATTCACCCTTCAAGACCGATTTCGAGCAATGGCGGGGAACTGTTGTTTCTAATCGCAGCTTACCAACACAATGATCTAAAAACTTGTGCCATCACCAAAGTTATCTGGAAGAGTCGGCAAGTAGTTTGAGATGAAGATTGACCCCGTTATGAGAACACTTTGTACACAGGTGGATCAACGTGTATATACAGGCGAGCAGCAACCTTCGATGAAGAATCGTGTCGACTGCAACGATCACACCGAGATACCATGCTAAAGTGTGTTTCGTGGGTTGAGTTTCGTGATGAGATATCTTTCTCAAGTGCTGCAAGAAGGGTTTGTAGGTAAATGAGCTGCCTTGATATCGAGAGATCTAAATCGGGAATTCTTCCCCAAGTGTCGACACCAATAGACGATGCTACCTCCAGAGTCAAAGAATCTACGGCTAGGGTGTCTTTGAGCTGTTTTGGAGGTATGAATCCTACCCATATCGTTTGTATACCAAAACAAAGACTTGACATGTGCAAACTTGTGGGTGCTCGTTACGAGTTGAAAAAGTCGTGCTTACCACCGCCGATCGGTGCCTTGCAATATGTGTAATAGATATATCAAGTGCTATGCAATAGACACTCACCGCGAGAAAGACCACGAAAGGTCCAATTTGGTCGGGAATGATTTTTGTTACCGAATTTGTCTAATTGTGAGAGGTTCAGAAGTCAGTTTCAAATAGAATGCGAGGGTCGAATTCAAGTTATAGTAGCTACTGACATGTAAGCACATCAAGAGATGGGCAGATGAATGCCTCAGACACTATCCTGCTCCTGACCAGTCGTTTGGACACGTGTGTTCGAAACAAAAGCGAGTAACGTCATAGCAGCCAATATTGCAACTTACTTGATTTTTGCCAAGACACGTACAAAGACCATTAATTCACACTTTCTTTTAATCGAACCACTCTCCATGTTCTAACCGTCGCTTCTCACAAAAACTTCACACAAACCGAACAAGGAGAAAAGGAGACCAGCAAACAACTACAAGGCAGCCAAGAATATTTGCATCGATCTAAGCAGGAACAGGAATCGAGGATGGCGTCTGTATCCAGTCAGAAGCGTAGTAAAATAGGAACAAAGAGTCACCAAGTCCAAGTCCATTCTGGAAAACCATCTGGCCGATCAATATTTACTTACAAGAGATTGTATTTCTTGCTTGCTCTGGTCACTGTAGTCCTGCTATCTGGATGGGCTACTACTTCAGAGACTATTGTTAGTGGGTTGCTGGGACGTGGTGTCAAACCATTAAAACCTGCTCATTTGGTACGTGTATTCGCTAGTCTTTATTGTCTTGTAGGGACTAGTACTGCTTTATCTATCATCCATCATGTCAATTCCATGATGCATCAGGCCTATCAAACTGGGCAACCTCTCGCTATCGTGTCCCTTTTCTCAACGGGAAAATTTTTTCAGAGGCACTTTTTCAAGACAACAAAACACCCAAACACCCAATATCTTAAACCACTTCCACTTACATTCAATTCTATTCTACATTATAGATCCCATCTCTATCTGCAATCGAATTCACTCTAGTAGTCTCGGCCATTGTTGGTTTCATCTACACCACATTCGCTTACAGGTCTTACTATGTATTCGCTTGGAACTGCTTCGTCAAGCCCTTCCTTAAATCAGGTGCTGCTAAATCTAAACTCGACGGTCTCGAAAAACACCAGGAACGTCTAGAAGACTTTTACAAGGACCAGGCTTCCATCTATGATACTACTCGAAGACGCCTATTACGTGGCCGAAGCACAATGTTGAAATTATGTGCTGCTCAACTCCGTCAATACTATCCTTGCTCCTTTGATAACTTTGAGGTCGGATCCACCTATAATAGTAAAGACGGTAGCCATAGTGTAGTCGACCCTTCAGCAATTCCATCACCACCACTACCACCTTCCGTATTATCTAGACCAAACAGTGACGTTAGATTCGCTTGGATTGATATCGGTGGTGGAACTGGTGAGAATATAGAACGTATGAACCTTTTCTTCCCAATCCGTAACTTTGATAAGGTATACTTGGTCGACATCACTCCCTCTCTCTGCGAAGTCGCCAGACAGCGGTTCGCTAGGTTGGGATGGGATAACGTAACCGTCCTGTGTATGGATGCTGAAAAGTTTGAAATTCCTAAAGAAGATCTAATAGACGGCGAACTAGAAATCGCTCTTATTACAATGTCGTACTCTCTCTCCATGATGGAATCATGCTATGGACTGGTAGATAGGTTGTCGACTATATTATCTCCCACGGGTATTATCGGTATCGCTGATTTCTATGTCTCGTCAAAGAGATCAGCCGATCCTACACGTCAGCTCTCTTGGTTTATGAGGTGGTTTTGGTCCGTCTGGTTTGACTTGGACAACATCTATCTCCACCCATCTCGTCGTGAATATCTAGAATATAAGTTCGCCACCATAAAGAGTCTAAACGCCAAAAACCCATTCGTCAAACCATTCGTCAAAATTCCATACTACGTATGGGTTGGTGCATCCAAGAGTGGATCATCACAACTACCTCCATTAAACATAGGCAGCAGTGCTACCGCAACCACCGCACACGACTCTAGTGCTACCACCACTCCAACCACCACCGATTCCAACAACCACGAAGACGAAGATGTGGAATCCATGTCATCATCAGTCGCTTCGCTCCATACCGTAGTATCAACTGTAGATCACAAGACCTTGTCTCGAGACCATGTCCACGGTCAGGGATTGCGATGGAGACAAAAGTTTGAACTCAGTCTCATCCCACGATTCTCCACTTATATATATGCCTTCACTTGGGAGGATCCACGTGTAGATCTCCAATATTTAAATCTTACAAAGGAGGATCGTATGATGGTTATTACTTCTGGTGGTTGTAATGTATTGGAATATGCTATTCGGGGACCTGCAAGGTATGTGTGATAATCTTGGATGCAGTTTCTGATTTGCTTGTTAATGTGGAGGGGTTTAGAGGAGTATGAGGAGAGTGTTGTTGTGGGGTTGTGGGTAGGGTGTCGGTAATGGTTAGAAGCGTTGGGAGCATTAATCCCAACTTAGTTTGGATTTTTTTGCATCACTGTGCCGACGTAACGGATGCACCATGCTTCTAAGCAATGACGCAATCATATGTGCCTGAGCACTCTCTTGTGTATGGGCTGTATATGTTTTGGGGGTTTTCCTGTGTTTGCAGTATTGGACTTTATTACATTCATTAGAAAGGTTTTTTGGCATAGAATGAAGGCTCTCAATGATGACTCAACTGATCCTCGCTTGTCTTAACCTTTTCCTTTTAATTATAACCTATAGGATTCACGCTGTAGATCTCAACCCATGCCAAAACAACATGTTGGAACTCAAGTTGGCTGGTATCTCTGCTCTCAACTACTCGGACTTTTGGTCTCTGTTTGGTGAAGGCTTCATCCCCAAGTTCTCAGCTTTATTAGACACCCATTTATCACCACACTTGTCGCCATTCGCCTATCACTTTTGGAAGCAGAACTCTGGATTTAGTAATTTATACAAGACAGGTTGTTCAGGTCTAGCTATCCGAGTCTTCCAATTCGTAACTAAAGTCCGAGGATTGAAATCAGCAGTAGAACGTATGTGTAGCGCAGATACCGTCAAGGAGCAAAACGAGATTTGGTTGACGGAAGTCCGGCCCCACTTCTTGTCTAAATGGCTAGTCAAGCTATTGAATAATGATCGCTTCTTGTGGGGAGCACTAGGAGTGCCACCCGCACAAATGTCTATGGTATTAGAGGACCAAACCGCATATGACTTTTTAGTAGATTCTTTTGATCCCGTAATCGCCGAAAAGTCACTACGAGACGACAATTACTTTTATTACATGCCCTTGATGCTCCGCTACTTGCCCACCAACTGCCCCGGCTACTTGTCAGAATCGGGCTTCGACACACTTAAATCCAATCCCGAGCAACTAGATGCCATCCGTATTCATACCGATACCATTATAAACGTATTAAACACGCAATGCTATGATGGAGAGTTGACCAAGGTGATTTTGATGGATCATCTAGATTGGTTTTCACCTGAAGATGCAGATGCTGAGATATCGGCTGTAGCTAAAAAGATGAGGGTTGGTGGACGAGCATTCTGGAGGTCTGCTGGTAAACGACCTTGGTATAACGAGATCTTTGAACGACGAGGATTCCGCGTCTTCCCGTTGCAAGTGCGTGAAGGGTCTACCATGTTCTTGGATCGTGTTAACATGTACCCAAGGTATGTGCTGTGATATCGTCGATTGACGTCCCGGGTTTTTTTGGTGGAGAGGATTCGTGTTTGATGTCAGGTTGATCTTTTTGGTTGGGTGTGAGGAAGGCGAGAGAACGTTTATGAAAGTGATGATGTGGTGAGAAAAAGATATTTTCTCTGAGTGTCTGGGATGTGTCTAGGATGTGATTTACTTTCCTCTCCAAGTCATCCTTTAGTCTCCTAGATCCTTTTTGTTTAAACTCTTTTTTCCTTCAATTTTTAGTTTCTGGTGCGGTGAACGCATTTAGAAGAACCAAAAAAGAGCAGCTTGTCATCTATTAAAATGATGAAAAAGGAAGAGAGAGGGAGCATGAGGGACATGTTTTCGAATTGTTGTCGTTTGCTATCCATTTTATCCAAAAATCACAAAAACTAGTGTAATTGTAGACAGAAAAAGTAAAATAAATTCGATTTCCTTTTTACATTACTGGCTCTATGATTCTGTAAGCTTTTAGAATTGGAAGATACAAATGAAGGTCCGTGTGGGTATGTTGTAACTGTTGGAACGGCACGAAACACGTTACCCAAAACTTTGCACGTGCTCCTGCAACTCCTATAGTGCCATTAATGTGGCTGATGGCGAAAAATACTCTGGAACCAGCACTCGGTTCAAGTTGGTCTGAAACACGTTTTGATTTGTTTGGGTGTTTCGTGTTGCCAACCAAACGAGCACCTAAGAACGAGAGAGGGACAGCGAGAACGAGAGCCAGCGAGAACGAGAGCCAGTTCGCAATCCGCTCCTCCCGTATAGCACGTGAGAGGATCTCCGCTCCTACCTGATTCATTTGAATCTCATCCAATCACCAGCGAGCTCCAACAAATTTGCTTCTCAAAACACACCCCACAAGGAAGGAGCACCAAAAGCCAAGGTCTAACTACGGGGATGCATCGTCGTCTGTCACTATTAATCAACGAGGACTGGTTTCTCAGCACGATAGCCTATTGCGCTCTCGCCCAATTCATTATCTTTTTTGGATTGGTCTATGCGCCATGGACGAAACAGTACTTTAATACCGTCAAGAAACAGGCTTGGTATGTTGATCATGCATTTGCATGTTATCTATGCTGGGATTAGGTGTTGGTGATGGTGTGGTGGAATCACAATGCTCAATAATCTTCTCACACGTTTCTGTGTATGACGCATAGGATCTTAACGTTGACCACATCGGCTGTCATGACGTTTGGATCTTTGCCGCTTTTGATTCCTTTCTTGATGGGCAGGTATAGAGTCAATGAGCTGCCTCTGCTGGTATGTTTGGTCTGTTAGTGAAACTTGGAAACTGTGTGTGTATATACTGGATCAGTTCTTTCGTTGCTGAACCTTTGTTTCTATATTAGGACTCGGAATACTCTATTGTTCTGTCTGTATACTTTGTAACGTACCTGCTGGCTGACCTCTTTATCGGGTAACACTTACTCATCATCCCTCATCCCAACATTTCGCTCACTCACTCCATTCCACACTTCCAGATCCATATACTACAAATCACTAATCGATCCATTGTCAGGCTGGTTCCACCACTCGCTCTACACCACCGTCGTGGTCCTCCTCATTCGCCATCGTGTCTCTGGCGCATTCATTCTAGCTGGAATACTAGAATTGCCGACTCTGTTGCTAGCTATGGGTCAAATCAACAAGAAGCTGAGACAGGATCTAGTGTTTGGAGGTGCCTTCTTTATGACGAGGATTGTGCTGCATGTGTATCTGGGGATTAGGCTGTATACGGATTTCCAGAGCTGGCAGCATTGGATTGCGGTTGGGATTTTTCCGTTGCATGCGGTGGTAAGTACTGATTTATTTTTTTCGTTGTGGGGTTTTTGGGCTGAGGTCCAGTTGAATAAGGCATATGTTGTTGCTGATGTGAAGATGAGATTGGGAGCTTCAGGGCTGCAGAAAAGAGTTGATGGCGTCGCTGTTGAATTGGAGCTGAAGTAGCTGCTACATCGAGGATCGAGGACCTCTCGCCCGCACACCGAAGGATATTAGTTATCTGATGACCTCGTCTTTTTCGCATTAGTGGTTCTCGAACTGGGTCAAACAACAAGTCCGCTTACGATCCCAAGGACACTCCTCAAAACACCATGCTGCTGCTACCCCTGCAACTAATCATACCAACGACTCTGACTCACCTAATACCAAAACATCGCTCAAGGCATCGCCCATGAACGGACACTTCAAAACACGACACATCTCATCATCAACTGCTGCTGCTGCTGCTGCATCTCCTGATACAATGAGACGGAATTCATGGAGGCCGCATAATAGTGAAGAGGACGACGCGGATGTGATGCTCATGGCTTCGAAAGCTGCTCATGGGAAGAGTAATAGTAGGGCCGAAACACCTGCAGCTGCAGGTGGCGGTCGTAATAGGAGGCCGAGTCAGCAGGGTAATGATTTTCGGTCGTCGCCGATAGAAGTAATGTAGAGGGAACGAGTATTTAATGGACTCGTTAGAGAGTATCGTTTTCTCAGTTGTCGACCAGCCCATTAAGTCGACCATGTGGTTAGGTTTGCTTTTTACTTTAGAATGTAGTTTGAGTCAGAAATGTTATATAGATAGGTCGTGCGTGTGGTGTGTGTAATCATCTGAAGACGAAATAATAATTTGGTGTGCTGTATTGTGTCTAACAAATGTGTCGGGAATAGGTTTGTCACGTTTGAAGAGATGAATGCACAAACTAATGAAGACGCGGTCGTGGACGTGCGGGCTTGGAGGAATTTAAGCTCTCGCGTGAATCGCTAGATCTGAAGTCCGTAGCGATCCATGTTCGTAGCGATGCAAGTTTGGATTCAACAATCAACTCCTGTTTGCGTCCGTCAAAACTTCAAACCCAAGCTGTACAGACCGAAAAAGGTTCTTTCGAGAAAAGAGAGCTACGGAGGCCAGTAAGTATGAGCTGTAAATTGGTTTTGAGATTGAATTTCATCCGTTTCTTCTTTCATCCTGACCGACACTTCATACTCTTTCAAATGTAAAATCTATCATAGCAAGGAACCATGTCGTTTCCATACCAAGAAGTTCATATACCATTCTGGGTCACTTATCAACCACATGTAAACGCATGGCTCCCCCAAATTGATCCATTGCATCGTACTTGTGATGGAGTCGCATCAACTGTCATATTCAATCACTCGACAATCGAACTGACGGTCAAGACCATGTATCCTCGAAAGGCAACAAGCATTGAGCTTGTCAATGCTGGACCCGTTCAAGCTTTCTTTACTCCGGAAACACCAGTCTTTCGAATGGAACGTGATACATGCAAGGCCGTCTTCAATGTCAATAAAAGTTTTATCAGGAACCATACACTATATCATTTGAATGCTCGAAACGGCCAAGCTACTTTAAAAGTGGATTTTAGAGTACACGTTGCCATTCAACCTCCTTCGGATTTACGACACAGCTTGTATAATGAACACTTGTCGGATGCTTACATCGTCGTCAATCGGAAATCACTCCCAGTCTCCCAAGCTATACTGGCATCTGTATCTCGTCTCACGTTTACTACTGAATCTGAGGTATATGCAAAGAAACCAACAGTTATGTTGAATGATGTATCAGAGCTTGCTGTGCAAGCTTTTATAGAATTCGCCTATGTCGGTGATATCATGGAATCGTCATCTATCTTCTCTGCTATTTCGGAGCCCAGCCGTTGTGTCGAGCGTCGAGAATTTTATCAATTGGGTGATCGATATGATTTAATTGGTCTTGAATCTTGTATTCAACATATTTTTGCCGCAGACATTACTGACGATACTGTGTTTGAGGTTTTGGATTTTGCTGATAGGTATGAAGATCGACACTTCTGATCTGCGGTTGTGGTACACTCATGAAACGCTGAAAGGTTTTGACTCATATACACTATTTCCCTTTAGTCGCACTCATCGAGGGCTTTACGATTTATGTGCTCGCTACATTAACGATCATATCGGAAATATGAGTGATGCCATCGTCGTGCAAGGACTTGGTGGCATTGGAAGCCGAGTGCTTGATGAAATCTGGTTGCAGCAACTGGAGGAGCCAGAAGCTAACGACGAGGGAGAGACCGATTCAGACGCTCCACAGGAGAATAGAAACGATCAGAACAGTGTCGGTTCTGATTACTAATTGATTCCTCAAGAACAACACGTAGGTATGCAACCTCAGCAAGAACTCCCCTTGAAGCTTCTTATTTTGGAACTCCACAGTACTGAACTTGCAAAAATATTTGAGTTTCTTTATGCAATAATGGCTCTCTTTGGAGAAGAGCCTACTTTGTGTTGGTTCAGTCATATGTTTATAGAATGGTAGTAAAGACAAAAACGACCCCTTTTGATGTGAAAATCGGTGCTCTATGTAACAGTTTTGCGAACCGGATATGCTTTTGCAATCCTATCTCACCACAGGCAACATTTAAATGGATAAATCGATAAAGCCGCTTCGTGATGATCAAATGATAGCCAGATGAGATGCAAGCATGAAGGGAGAGCTCTCACATCTACAATTACATGAATTTTCATTAGATAAATGGGTTTACAATTTGTGAGAAGATGCAACATTGAGGTCCTCGTAAACATCTCCACAAAAGGACGCAAATTGCATTTTACCCTTGCAAAGATAAAGACCAAAGCTGAAAACATTATGCCGGATAGATTTTACGGTCTTTGAATTATTCTGAATAGATAATTTTCGGTTTGTTTAGAGATAGAGTAGTCAGCAAGGCAGCTGCGTCCGTTGCCGAGGAGCAATAGCATTTGATTGACAATCCTCAAAACAAGTATTGGCATATATCGCGATCCACGTACTTGTATCATCAGCTATCCATGGCCGCCTTAGGATCTGATATGAAATCACGCACGTCGAAATTATGACATTTTCTGCTTTTCCGCTCAACAAGAAAGTACGCACTGACACGGCCAGAACCAGACCGAGGCCTCATTGTGCGGAGGTTTGTGGAATGTTATGCTGGCTGTAACGTCATCGACTATTGAGAGGGTGAGTGAGTTGATTGATGGTTTGACTCGCACTTTTAACTTTTAGAAATTGAAATTCGTGGTGACCTGTTTTGCAGTAACGAGAAACCGCTTTATGTACATCATTTTGTATTCAGTATTAGTTTGAACTGTTGCCACTATTGACCCTTTACTGACCTTGCTTCCTTTGCTTCTTGCCAGCTTTAGAGGATCTCATTATCTCATCAAACAACATTAAGCCACCTCAAGATGCAATCTGAAAAGACTTTTGTTATTGAGTTCCCTATGGTCGTACCATCAGCAAAACCAATGCCAGTCAGTGGTTCGTGGGCGCTAGGACGTCGTCATGGGATAACGCAAATCTTGACGTACAACCAAACATCGAAAAAATTGAGTGTTTCCCTACGTAACAATGCAAGGTCACATAGACGCATTGTCTCGATTGAGCCAGTTGGACCGTATAGTGACTACATGACAGTGGTTACTCCTTTACAACCCTCTCGGCCATACCAATGGGTTGCGGAATATCGATTCGACGTACGATATAATATCTCAGATGAAGCAGAAGCCAACGCTGGTACAGAGCAAGCCAATCGTCAACTTAATCTAGAAGTAATTCCGGAAAATCCAGATCTGGCACGCTTAAACGTGCGATTTAGTTTATGCACTGCTGTGTTCACAGGGTTCCTTGATAAGCGAGAGGTCTTATTTGATCGGCGGCTATGTGATGCTTTCTTGGAGACGGATAATGGTGCTCTCATTGCAGTCAGGTAAAAACAACAAAAGACTTGTGATGCAAACGCACTTTTATAAAGTCGTCATCAGAAAACTTACTGTGCATATTTTTCATGCTGTTAGTATGGCAATCATGAGTCGATCAAGTCTAGAGTTTGCCAGGATCTTCTCGAATCAGTGTTTTGTCTCGCAAGCTGAGAGGAAAATCCGCGTCAGCAACGCATCTGAACATGCTGTTCGTGCCATGCGTGAATTCGCATACACTCTTACCATCGTGCAACAAGATCTCAACACACAAGGTCGAATGGAACTGTTTGCTCTGGCCATACGATATGGGATATCTGACCTTGAACAATTTGCATGTAACTGGATTGTCAGTAGTGATTTGAATCGATTCTCTGTAGATCCGTTGTTTACCTTTGCTGAATCGTAAGTGTTGATGCTTTATGCTCTCTTGGCTCTCAATTGTATCATATTAATTGGTGACTTTGCTTTGACGTCGAATAGGTATCCAACGAGCAAGTTGTATGAAAAGTGCAAGGCTTTCATGATCTCTACCATCAATCGAAATGGAAGCCAAAATGTAACTACAGCACCAGCTGCAACCGCAGTACCACGACAAAGTCGCCAATCGAGTATTGACGATTGGGTTGCTGCACAGAACTTCTTTACAGTCGCTACGCAGTTCATGATGATCCGTGTAGCGTCGGATTTGACTAATAGTATTTTGGACGAATTCCAAGGACGTAGGTAGAAAACCTGGAGATAATACTCAAGGTCTCAGTGCTGTGGTTTTAACAAGTGAAGAGTTGGGGCTATGATTGTGATGAATATGTACCATGATGCAGTCGAAAGCTGGTTGAAGGTGATCTGTACGAGGCTCGTCACAATAACCTTTGAGGACAATAATAAACAGTTTGATGTGTTTTGTGACTCAAAGTGTGTTTGGGTATATTTTGTTTGAAAGATGCGTGTGTTATTAACAATTACGTTGAAGAATAAAAAGAACTGGAGTTACGATTATATGAATGCGAACTACGAGTACCTCATCTCGATTACCCTCAGACCTCAGAGGGTGCAAATCGAACTATCAAGGGTATACCAACAATGAGAGTAACAGCCTAAATTTTGAAGATTTTCAATAGTGTGAGCCAAACTAGCTATATGCCACAAGGCACAGCAGAGAAATAGCACTCCACAACACATACCACACCAGCAAAAGTCCCATACAATGTAATCAATTCCCTTCTCGTGAACGATGCAGGCCGTCTCTTGCTTTCATCAAACTCCTCGACCTCTTCACCTAAAACTCCATGAGTGCTATGACTTAAACTCAACGGTGAATTCAGCAATAACGGGGCATCATCCTCGACTTCTAAAACAGCAGACTCTGTTCTCGAAGGTGGACCCATTTCTTCACCATCGATGTTGTCGTCACTGGATAACAGCCTAGATACTCCAGAAGACGAGTCTTGCTGTGAGTGTTGACGCCGTGGACCAGCAGGAGGCAGTTCGAATGCTTCTCGTAGTGATCTCCGGGCTACGAGTGTGATAAAGACTACGGTTATGGCGATGACACCTCCTGAGATTAGCATTGTCAGGTATTTCGCTAAAATGAAGGGAGAAACGGGCATCAGAGACTGGATTTTGCATGAACTTTCGTTTGCCGTTAGGAGGCGAAACGACGAGTTAGGTTCAGACTTACTTCTTGGACTGACAACGACTTCATCAGCACCTGATAACGAACCAGCTAATGACCCCACGAAAGCATATAGTATTGCACCTAATGGAAATCCGTATGGTCAGAACTGTTGAAATATCGTCAAAAATAGCGGTAACCTCGCTTTGATCAAGTAGCATTTCCTTAAAGTGACTAAACCTACCCGGAGCGGATCCGACTAGCGTCGCCCATAGTACAGTTGAAGTCTGACGACATAAGGGACTTAGTGACTCTATAAGTTGCCAAAACATGGACTTGAGTGATGACATACCTTGATGGCAGTCAGACTCAATATGTATGAGCATATCCCAAACGGTATTATAGGTTGTAATCTCAATAATAAAGGAATCTTCCATCCTTCCCGTGAGACGCCTCGGTCAACAGCTACAAAGCGAGCATCGTTTTCACTACATGGGAGGGTCGGTGTAAAAAAGAGAGGAACTCTTATAACAGAAAGACAAAAAAGAATATAACCAGGCTTACAATTTTGAGCGAATCCATGGCCTTAATACGGATCGTCCCAAGATGAAGGCTATTATGACACCGACTTGGGTGCCTGCTATTATTACCCCTGCTGCTAAAGGCCTAAAGAGACAAGAAAGAGCATGGGTATGCAGAGACGGATGGCGCTTTCTTGCCAAGAATGAACCATGATCAAGATTCATACCATGGTCTAAATAATACACCGGCAGCTCCCTCTAACACGAAAGCTACAGATACGAAAAAGATACGGTTTAGAGTTCAAAGCACTTCAAGTAGATCCAAGAAGGTGTTTGGTTTTCGGCAGATCCACACAAGCATCACGCCAACTGGGATCTAAGGCACCCACCTGGTATCAGCAGGCATGTCAAGAGTCCAAATAAGAAAATATATACGACGCTGCCGACATATTTGTGATGGTTGATCCATTTGAGAATTGGCAATAATGAAGCCCCTGAAGCTCTCTAGTGGAAACAGTTAGGATAATTGAATAAGGGTAATGAATTTGATTTTGGTTATGATGATTATAGTGTACTTGCCAGTGCCAAGAATATAGCTAGAATGAGCAACAAGACACCCAATGCAATTGCTACTTGCAAAACACGATGGCGAGACGTGCTTTTGGAGTTGGGAGACGGTTCTATGGTGCGGAATGTGCGAGAATGAGTTAGCGGAGAGGACGCTTCCCTCTCATCGTCATCCATTTAGATATTGGTGGTGGCTTCTATGCTTCTATCTACTATATACACTCTGTGACGGACAATCTGCTGCCTGTGCGGGAATTTGGTGTACTGTATCAACTCCTTACTACTGTAATCATGACTTTATTATTTAATAACGCGTAATTGACATGAGATTTCGTAACCAACACGCCTCGTCAACACGTTCTTTATCTTTATATTCAACCCTTTTCGCCACAAAAATACTCGATAATTACCCAGTCCTCTGTGCCTCTAAGGAACTGGCTATGGTCCAATTACCACGGTGCTGACTGTCTTCTTATGTATAGAGCTTGGAATATCTGAATCGCTAAATGCTTACCATTGGATTGAGGCACATCGCAAAGGCGCAACTGTGTGCAAGGTTATGACATCTTGTTTATTCTTTTCCTGTTTCCGTGTTGAGAAGAACAAAATCAAGTGGGTTGGCCTTCTAACATCTGAGCTGAAAACACATCATTGGCACGGCAACACTTCCATCTAGTAACAACCAGGTATTTTGTCTTTTGTTCAAGTGTGAAGGCTTACTGCCATGGTGTCTCACTCTATACTTCTTTTATTAGCTCTCTGGGGTTGTCCTCTCATCAAACAACGACCACATCATGTCACTTCTACGATTCAGTCTGTAAAGAGTTTTGTCATCGAATTCGATGTAATTGTCAGGCTTCCACTACTGCTTCCAGTCGGTGACACATGGACTGCTGTTTATCAAAATGGATGGCCGTGTTGAAATACGAGAAAACATTGACAAGTTCTAGTGTTTTTCTACGTAATGATAGTCCTATTGATGAATGTCCCAAAAGCCGGGGCGTTTCAGTTGATGCCACCGGGCCTTATAAAACGGCTGTAGCTACTCCATTACAGCCATCTCGACCATCTCAATGGTTTGCTACATTCCGAATCCACCAAGCTTATTATATGCCTGCCGAAGGACTAGCACATAATCACACACAGCAAATCAATCGTCATCTAGAAGATCTTCCAGGTAACCCGAATCTGGCACGATAGAAGGTTTACTTTGGTGCGCGAACTGCTGTGCCAACAAGGTTTGATGATAAGAGTCATGTCTTGTTCAAACCGTTACTATGTGATGCTTCGTTGGTGCTGGATGATGAGAGTCGCGTTCCTGTCAGGCAAGAGGAAGATGGGACACGTGCTTTCTGTATGAAATAGCTGAATTGTATGATGTGCCAGATTTACAAGATTTCCATAGAGCTCGAATATGTATTTGGTCTCGTGGAGTTTGCGGAGAATTGAGATTTTATTTTCTACATTTCTCATTTTGTTTGAAATACAAATTTCGACAACCTCCCTTTCGTCACAAATACCCAAGACGAGGTCTCTATAGTCAATGCATGCACAATCTTTTAGACAATCTGAGTGAAATACGTCTTAATGAAGGCGATGAGGAGCTTCTCCGGCTATACCGTATCATACGAAACGTTGCGGATCGGCAACAAATGATTCCGCCAGAGGCTGCTGCCATAACTCCGCCAGGAGTCGGGATTCAAAGTCTTGGTGCCGTGACTCCAGCAACTGAACAATTAGGGCCGCTCGAAATTGTAAATTTGATGGCTATGCAGGATAATGTCAGTGGGAGCCAAGGAGCATCACCAACCGAATCGAATCACAGTACTCCTGAGTCGGTCGAACGTCTTATCGAAGGCGATCCGTACGAGGTCCGTCACAGTCTATTGGGACTTTTGGCCTATGTATGCTTGTTGTCTTTTGTGTTGATGCTATTAATGAAGTGTGAGGACTGAGAGGATGTGACAAGAACCCGTAAAGGGATTCCGACACGAGAAAGGATACACGTTCAGTTAGATGCGAGTAGGACTTTTGGAAGTGAGGAGCTTGAATTATAAAATGATGGTGGAACGTGTGACAGGTAGCGAAGGAATGTCAGACTCAATCGAATCCTAGTGTTGAAGTTTACGTGTCTCTTGGTGTTTTGGAAGTTCTTTGGGCTGTGTGTTGTTGTCGTCTTTTATGTCATAGGGTTGTTGAAGCTGACTCAATATCTGTAAAGCTGCTATCTTTCATAGCTCGAATCAATTGATTTTGGTAGATCCAAACTGAAAGTTGCTGCTGTATCTTGACAAGTTTACAGTTAGGTTCGATTCATCAGCACAATTCAGGAAGCAAAGAGAAAACTCAATCGAGGCAGGAACCGACCCCTCTTAGAGACATGATTCCAGAGGAACTGATAAAACTTGTTTGAATCTTGGAATTTGTTGAGTGATTTGAAAGTCTGTAATACAACTACATTCGTAAAGTTGCTTCTCTTCGTTTATAAAGAATTTGCAGATGCTACGTGAGGGTTCTAGCCTGGAAAGATATTGACAAATTTTACCTTTTTCCAACTGAGTCGAAGTTTGGATCTAACGACCATTTCTATTCTGCGTCAAAACAACCTCGTTGGCAGTTAATCAGAACAATCACTTTGGAGGGAAGAAAACTACTGAAGGCAGTAAGTTTGGAAACAAAATTGGTGGTCTTGCAGAGCTCCCTCATCTTCTTTATTCCTGACTGAGCCGTATACTCTTCATCAGCACCTCTCAACTCATCGGAAAAAATCCAAGATG